>NW_015112826.1:76070-143269 GCF_001443285.1 Poecilia latipinna
ACAGTATTTTAAAGTATTTTCTCTGAGCTACAGGGAGCCAGTGTAGGGACTTTAAAACTGGTGTTATGTGCTCTATCTTCCTGGTTTTAGTGAGAACGCGAGCAGCAGCATCTGGATCAGCTGCAGCTGTTTGATTTATTAGTCAGACCTGTGAAGACGCTGTTGCAGTAATCAATCCGGCTGAAGATAAACGCATGGATGAGTTTCTCTAGATCGTGCTGAGACATTAGTCCTCTAATCCTGGAGATGTTCTTCAGGTGGTAAAAGGCCGACTTTGTAACTGTCTTTATGTGGCGCCGAAGGTTCGGATATTGTGATGTAGAGCTGAGTATCATCTGCATAGTTATGGCAGCTAATCTTATTTCCTGTTATAACCTGAGCTAGTGGGAGCATATAGATATTAAATAAGAGGGGTAATAAAATCAATACAAAAACATGACCTGGGTGTGTTATCTAAACAATGACCCAAAGACAGATTTTTACATTTATCCCAGGTTAAGTCACAGCAGCTTATGAGAGGCAGTGTGTGTGCGACTCCCGCAGTAAGTGGCGGGGGCAGTGGCCCTGTCCGAGCTTGTTTGCTGTGGTTAGTGGTTTTTTTCCACGGAAAAGCTGGATTATGATTAACTCGGCCAAGATGCCACCACATGGGGAGTTGTTTGAAAGGCGAGAGGGGGGTTGTTGTGGTGTAGAAACCAGCCCAATTGCCAGCCACCTGGGGACTTTGCAGGGATCAATACAGGCGGAGTGACAGCGATGCACTTGATTAAAAGTGACTGCTACATCTGGCAGGCCCGGCCATTACTTTCCCACTCAGAGTCCCGGGGGGTGAAAGAGCATGAAGTGACAGGCCTCAGTCAGCCCTCCATTACCACCTTTCTGTTGCTCCTCAGGTAGCAGCAGGCTAAAGCAGAAATAGGCTGACGGCCACACCAGGGGGACATGAGACAGGAGAGAAAATGTTCTGCATGTCTGTTTGCCTTCGTGACGAGAGATTTGTCAGTCTCTGGGTTTTGAATCCTCACGTGAAAGCTAGCAGGCAAAGTTATTATACAGTACAACATGTAGGTCACATCTGAAAATGAGGAGGAAAAGACAAATGGAAGGAGGCTTTGGGGAAAGTTAAAGACAAAAGGAAAGGAAAAAGACTTTAAAGCAAATATGTGGCACATTTAGAAAACTTACGTAATAAACTCAAGATTTTGCATTGTTAATCGTCAAAGCATCATTCGGTGACCTTGACCAGTGAAGTCTGAGCTATTATTATGATCAGCTTGGCACTCGGTCTAAACATTTAAGACCTTTATTTTGAAGTAAAACAGGAAGTGGATATTGATTTGTCCTCTGTTAATGGAGTCAGCTATGAAGGGCCAATGTTGGGTTCGCCATTTTAGACACTTCTAAAAAACTGCAAAGAGTAAACAGCCGAACTGTGCTGGTGCTGCCCATGTTGTTGTTGGCTGTTTTCCACATGAAGTATCAAGGTTTGTCCCTGAAGAACAGATGCCACATCTCGTTTTCTCTCCCGGATAGAGCGCCGTCAAGTAATGTCAGGATGAGATGTGCACAAAAACAGCACAGAGTTCTCAAAAAAAAAAATTAGACCTCAACAAGTCTGGTTCACTTTTGGGAGCAATGTTTAGATGTCTGAAGGTGAGACATTAATTTAAGTATAAACACAATGGGAATGTCCAGCCAAGCTGCATTTTCTCATTTTGAATATTTTAGATTTGCTCCATGAAAAAAGCTGCACATAACACAACCCTGAATAGACCGGGGTCCACTGTGTTGTTTTCCATTCTGACTGTATCGTTACCTCACACTCATTTACATACAAACCAATCTTACACTGATTCTAAATAGGATCACTTCTGACGCTCGCTGAAATCTTGGTATCAAAGGGTGGCGGAAATTAGAAAAAACACTGTATTTGATGCGGTTAATCTCTCTGCCAGAATACATAAAGCCCATTTGCTACAGAGCAGCATGAGCCCCATCGACACGCACACACTGCTTTTAATAGAGCAATAATGGACAGGCCACAAGTCGCCACTGAAGGCTTTGACGACAGCTGGAGCTCATGTGGTGCTGAACATCTAAATCTGGAGGAGGCGATGGGGCCTGCATCTGCATTTCTGAGGGCTGCTCACGTCTAAACTTTTTGGCTTGTGGAGGATACAAAGTGGTTGACAAGACTGAAGAATTTAAAGGTTTAAAAGAGTATATCAATAAAAAGTGGCGGGGATTTGTCAGCAGTAGACTCGGTTCTTAAAAAAAAAATAAAAAAAATACCTTGATGGATGGCATGTGGTGTTCATGGACTGCATGATTGATTCTGATGCCTGCAGCATTATCCCCAAGGATGTATCTAAGGAAAAATAAACTGAATCTTCTACGTGAAAACACCTACTGTTAAAGTTTTAGCACAACAAACTCCAATTTGATGTGATGCACAGTCTAAATCCAAACTGTGTTTTATAAATCATTCCTGCCTTTATAAATCTTGCAAAGTTTCGTTAGTATCTAGTCGCTGATTGATGGCTAAATCTACCGGATGAGTAAACAAAAAAGGTGCAGCATAAACAAAAGAGTTGCACTAACATGTAATTAAATATCAATGCTGCCCAAATTTATCAAAAAAACTCTTAGAAAAATGTACCTGAAAACTGTCATTTTCAGTACATTGCAAACGTAAGTAATTAAAAGATATATTCATTTTAATTGAAGCTGAACTTTAGAGCATCAAGAATTAACTTATTAGGATTCATAAAATTAGATGTTTGTTATTAAATTCACTTTTGTAGAATCAAAATTTATTTATTTTTTCTATGTTTTCATAATATTCTGGACATTTGAGTTTCTTACCATCTTCATTCCTTCCTATCAAGGCTGCTGGAAATACATTATTTATCCTTTTTTAACACTCCATGTTGATGTTTTTACATGTTTATGGTCACCATCTTCTAGGGAACTGGAAACATTGATATAATTTGCATTCAGGCAACAGACCACACAGTCATGATGTGGCTGTTTAAGTCTGACATGCAAACTATCCCCTGCTGACTGTGGGGGCGCTGAGTAAACACACTTGTGCTTGGGATTTGTCCTATAAGATTATAAACCGTGGATGGACTCTCCATCCATCTGTCCACGCTGTTTACAGTGACATGGTGTTTTCCTGAAACCATAATTTTAAGGTTCCTGATCAGATTTCTCCTAAACCAAATTTGTTAATCCTAGCTGAGCTACAATGCAAAGAGCAAATTAATCTTTGGTTTGGTAATTGACCAAATAGTCTGGCCATTTATAGTCTAAAACAAAAATAGGTCAATCCCTTATTGATTATCTACCAGTAGTAGGCATATAAGGGAAAATATGGGTGTCAATTTGAAATGGGAAAACCCCCAAACACATCAACACCAATCCAGTTTCACTTGTATCATAATGTGCTGGATCTAGGAAAGGCTCAGTTATAAACATGTTTTAGAAAATTATGTTCTCGACAAGCGGTGAAATTTCCATCTTATTGTTCTTGCAGGCTAAAGTCCTTTTAATGAGATGCCAGAGAAAGTGCCAGGGTGATCAGTTTTAGACTCCCACAGCAACAGGTGTGGGAGTCGAGTTCATTGCATTGAACACTTGACAGAGAAACTAAAGGAGCACCAGTCGACTCTTAAGTTTTAAATACGGTTAGCAAAAAGGAATGCAAAGTTTTCTTAAATAATGGAAACATCACAGTTGCAAGATTGTTTTTTTTTTTTTTTTTCAACAAAGTTTAGCGCACATTTATAATGAAAGGCAGCTAATGACGTTTACAGCTTCATTTGCAGCTGCAAATCATGAATAAAGATGGCGGTCTGCAATCTGGTAAAGAGTTAACTACTAGCTTAGTTATTTCAAAAGTCAGACAACCAATGAGGTTTTATTATTTCAAATGAAAGTAATCATACTTACTGGCTTCCATCTGTTTTTATCCTTTAAATAACAATGTCACGGTTGTTTCTCACTAACATCCACCCTTCAAGAACTTAATTTGGCCAAAGCGGTTATTTTTCCCCTGTGAGCCGCCTGCCCTCCATGCAGCTCGTTTCAAGGCTTCAGTGTGTGTGCGTGCCTCCTAAGCCCCCCAGTCCTGCTCAATCTCAGGCCCATAATACTCTTTAAAGCAAGCAGGACAACCTGCAGACTCAGCTGTGGTGGGTCATCAAAATGATTCAAAGGGAGCAATCCCATTTAACCCTAAACTCAAAGCAGGTGTTTCTGAGACCCACTTTCAAACAGCCCCCTTCGTCACCGATCTGTTCCAATCAAAGAACCCAAAGGAACATGCATATCTGTGTTTCTCAGGTTCACCTGTAACGCAGGCTGACCGTCAAAAGTATAAAATATAAGTATAAAACAACAGACATAAACAAGGAATGCAAGAGGTCCACAATAATATCAACGTGTTTGAAAAGGAGTTGGAATAAGTAAAAAACCTATGAACTCATATTCTGTTTTCAGACGAACCTTCATTATTAAACCAAATAGGTAAATATTGACAGCTTAATTAATTTCCCATTTTATCAGTTTTTTTTTTTCAAACATACATATTTCTAAATACATCTCTGGAAAAACGTAAGAGCCCACTGCACTGAACCCCACTCTTAAGACATTAACTCTTAAGACATTAAAACATTGGTATTGTTGTTTTTAAATGAATTTCAACTTGTTTTCTTTGCATTGTTTGAGCTCTGAAAGCTCTTTTTCGTTGACCATTTCTTATTTTCTGCAAATAAATAAAAAAATGTTGCTTGGGATTTTGGAGACATGTTGTCAGTATTTCATAGAATAAAAGAATGATGTTCATTGTGCTCAGACACAAACTGTACCTATGCAAGGTAAAATGAAAGAAACCGATCAGTGGTCTCTTACTTTACATCCACCTATACCCACACATGCTCATATGCATTTACTTGTGCTTTCTCTCACCCATATTTCTGTATCTTGTGAAAATGACATATTTCACAAGATATTTCACTCATATTTCCCGTTGAATCGCATTAAATTTGAACCTGTTCCATAATTTCACATGATCAAATGAATGTCGTTTTGTGTTCGAGAACCTCGCATTAAACGCGCGGAGCATCAGATTTTAATTTTCAGAGAAAGACAAGAAGGAATTAATCATCATATCTCTGAGTGAGTCTTTGCGCTACCTGTAGGTGTGCATTATCTCTCCCATGTGTCCCTTTTGCATTCAATCACGTTGGCATTAATTAACGGCAGCCTGATGAATGCAGCTCTCGGCTGAGCGCTGGTACTCGGGCGGCGCTGAATGAACTGCCCATGTTACCTGTGGCTTAGCGTCTGCTCCTTTGTGAGCGTGTCACACAGTATCAAGCTCATCAGCCGCTCGTAATGAGAATGACTACGCTGAAACCCGTGCTCTCCTCATCAGCAGTAATACTTTCTATGTACACATGTCACAGCAATTATACTTTTAAAGCAGGTAATGGCTTTGAGTTTGTGGCGAGCGGTGCAGAGTTTTGTCTGCTGCCGATGTTTTGTGTGGGTGTTGCTCTTTTGTTCTTTCCCTCAATAGAGTTGTATTAACTCAGAAAGCACCTTGTTATTAGGGCGCATGATACGCTCCTTTCATTGGGAGTTGAAAAGCAGCTACATCTCTCTCTTTTTTTTTTGTTCACACTATCACAATAAACATATGGACTGTGGGGAAATGTCACATTTGTAACACCAATTTATATTCATTAAAAGCAAAGATTTTCCTTTAGTGATGAAATGTAAGAAAATTATATGCCTGACGTATTGTCACCATGGGGCTTTGTAGCACCTTCAAAATGAAATCATACCAGCAGCAGTACTCATTTTAATTTAGTGTGCCGGTAATAGATTTAACCAGACTTTTTACCCTAAAGTGAGCCGATTTGGATCCCTTAGGTATATCAGACCTTACATTTAGAGGATGCGACTTTGCTCTTGGCTAAGCCTGAATTTATATGCAGAGATGTAAATAAAAATAGAGGAATTAAAGGAGACTTAAAATATTTCAAGTGTTATTTGTGTATATTACCTGTTTCATGAAAGGTAGACTAAGCCAAAAACCCACAAAATACATATAAATAAAAATGTGAATGTGAATGTATCTGTTAAATAAATAGGTAAATGACCTGTTGCTTTACTTAGTGTTTTAATTATTAACACACAAAATAAATGTAAATAAATTAAATATTTCAGTATTTAAATATTTCAATATTCCATGTTTTCTTTTTCTGATGTTTTTGATTAAATAATATAAAGTGTCTGTGTTGCTTCTCAAATTGATTCCAGCATCTGATTGGTTACCCTGTACAGAAAGCCAACTTTAAATCAATCATCTGTAACAAAAGCAGCGTTTGCTTCACACACTGACTCTCCTGAATCTTTGTTATACATACATAATATGTGTAACAAAACACATTTTGCATTTATTTGACCTGGATGATTACCAATCCCAGACACTGCTATAATTAAGTTTTATAAAAGTCAGGCAATCAGATGTTAAGGTTTATTTGACTCATCAAAATTTATTAAAATAAATAAATGTATTTATTTAAAATTTTATACAAATAATCACATAAATAAATTTGATTCGTTGGGTTGCTGCTGCACTTTTGACCTTTGTGCGTTTATCGTTTTATGTATCAATGCGTAAAAATTTTGTATTGGATGCTTCATATTTCTTAATAAATCTTTGCTGGCTTTTGTTTCATGTTGGAACATTAATACTTTCCAATTTCATTCTCTAATTGGGGTAAATAAGTTTCACAAGTAAAAACACAAATCAACACTTTAAGCCAAGAAACAATTAAACGTAGCTTTCCCATGCGCGTAGCCCCCAGGAGCTGCTGGTGGGAGCTCAAAATTCATCACTTTTCTTCAAACTGCTAGTAAACAAAATGTCAAAAACAGGATGATTCCAGATACTTGTGTGTTTTAAAGTAATGGGATTCAGTAAATCTTCATTGGAGGTCTTTGGAGATGATATTGGTTGCTATGAAACTGATGTCACATTGTTTTTATTTTTGTCAAAAAGCCACAAGAGATATTGTACGTAGTTGGGAAATGAAGCACAATGTGCAAATTGTCAAGTTGTGTCACATCTGTGAAGCCTCCATTTGTATACCCTGTAAATATTGGGATGAATAGTGTTTAAGTGCTGAATGTTCAATGTTCTACACTTTAGTGACATAATTATTAGCTGCATTTATCAGAATCTAGGGTCAGACTTGAAATAATGAGCACATCAGGGAGACTAGAATCTCTGCAGACAGAGCGTCTGCATGGAGTAGCATGAGATTAAACAACGTTACTATGAGGCCGATGCAAGCTTTCCATACCAAGACACCAGACAAAGAGTCAAATCACAGAAGAGGAACAAATAACATTGCTTTTGATCTGCAAAGAGAAGTATGAAAGTGTCCAAAATGATTGTCTTTGGGGTTAGGATGATCTAAAAAGCCCTTTTCTTTGTTGAAATTGTGCATTTTTATGCATTATCTACCTTCAGACTTTTTAAAACCTCTTCCTAAGCAGTCCTCTCTCTCCTCTGACTGATTTAGACAAAAATAGCAAGTGCAAGGATTTTGTGACCTTTCCAGACAAAACGTAGAGGTGACTTTGTGTTGTGAAACACATTACTTTCAGTGACTTCCTTTGATTTAATTTCCTGAACAAGCATTTATAAGAAAAAAGAAGAATCTTATCGGAGCAACAAGGCATCCCCCTGTCCTCTTTGACAAATTTCCTATGCTAAAAATTATTGATTATTACTGTATGTGATGTATTACCTCCTGCTTGACATTTCTCCAGGTGAGCTATCTTTCTATAATGAAAATGTGAGCTTCATTTTTTTACACCCCCATCCAGCTAACATTGTGCTCTGGAAGAAAGACGTGCACTACTGATGCAACTCCTGAGCCGCTGATCGAGATCAATAAAAGTCATAAATTACTTAAATCCCCTTTAAGTCAGCCGTCCAGGAGACACGGCTGAATCGGTGTAGGTCTGTGGGTTCAGCCGGCTAAAATATCATTAACTGATTCTTTATTTTCCCCCCACAGTCAGCATGAATTAAAGCAGAAAAACTTGAAATAACTAAAACATTACATGATTGAATCTAGGAAAAAAAAAAATTAAATTAAATTAAATCTGGGACAGTGAAAAGAGAGATTTCATATTTGTGGTCAGCATGTTTGTGTCCACTCTTCGCAAAGTGAATATTTGATTTGTCCTTGCTTTAATTTAGGATGCCAAATCAATATCCTCCAACACTTGAGAGAGCGTCTAAAGTGAATGCCTGCGGCCTTGGGGACTTGACTGAAGTGTGTTGCCCGCTAACACCTCCTGCTGCGTGGGTGTGATAAACTGGCGCGCACTTCCAGACCATCGCACGAGTGGAAACAGTTGGGCACTGCCAGATCCTTGTCACAAGGGCCAAGTCTTGATGTGTGTGTTATGGTGAGGGCATTAACATTTTTTAATAAACACCTTGAGGAGCTTGTGACAGCAGCAGGCATCCTACTTGACACACTCTGTCCCCAGGCTCGTGGAAACAGCTGCTGGAATCACCCAGACGTGAGCTGTAAAGCCCTGCTGGCATGTGTCGCCTGCACAAACGCACCCGGCTGGGAACACGCACTTCATTACATGCAAGATCTCCAGTCGATGCATGAAACCTTTAAATGCATGATCCCTGAATCTCCACCTTTGGGCTACAACATGATATTGGTTGTTTGAGAAGCAGAGCAATTAATCAAACTGCTGCAAATTATCACATGCAGAGTGTGAGTGATTTCTTTTTTTATTTAAGAATGGCTGAGGCATCATAAAAAATTAAAAAATGCAGCCATGCATGATTATACTTTGCTTTCAAAGAAAAGCAAATTAAACACCTTAATTCTGACTTTTAAACACCAAAAAGTTTTAATTACTTACCTTCACAGCATCCTTCCTGGACCATTCATTTTAGCCAAACAATCTCTGATGGCATCCACAGATATTTAAATGATCAATGTCTTTATGTGGATCTGTGGTTTTTGTTGCTTTGATTTCTACATATTATGTAACCCTTCTATGTTTGTTTCAGGTCCATTTGGTTGACTTCATGACAGACACATTCAGATTCACTGTTTATTCTAACAAAAGAGTAAATAAAGATGGTGGTTAACTTCAGTCCAGCTGCTTTCCCCCCTGTATGTTAAATAAAATATAATAAATAACCCTAAGCAAATGACAAAGAACTAGCTCCCAGTGACCAGTTAATAGCAGTTAGCAGCAGCTAGTGGTTAATATTTGGGAAATTAAACATAGCTGAAATGGACAACATTAATGATAACAGTTAAAAAACATACATAAAACATAGAAAATGTACTCATGTATCACTGTGTATGTGTCTAAAATATATGTTAAAATACTTGTAAAGAAACCGCAGAGCTGATTCTAGTACGAACCACAGTTACCAACGGCAACAGAAAAAGGGGGAGGAGCCGTCAGTTACCGGTTGCTATGGTAACGACCAACTGCCAGGAGCAGCGTAACGGAGCGTAAAACACCAATAAATGTCTGGAGAAACAACTGCTTCACTAAACTAAATAAATTCAAAGAATTAATACATTTTGGCAACTTCACACCTATAATATTGTTAAAATAAAACCGTTGCACATAAACACAGAGCCACCTACTTTGTGCCATGACGTCACTGTTTAATTAATTTTACTTTTCCATAGTTGCTGTGATTGATCTTATAGGGTTGAGGTTAGTGCTCTAAATAAGTGTCTGAATCAAACAGAAAAAAAAAAAATTAAATCCCTGCCTTCAATCATTCTGCATACAACTAGATGCTTCAGAATGTACCTTATATAAGTGATTTCTCTTTACGGTTTAAGAAATTGATGACACTTTAAAGCAGTCATAATAAGCTAATTAATTAGTGCTTAAACATGTCCAGCTTAAAAAAGTGAATTAATTCTGTTTCTTAGTTTGAAGATTCCTTGTTCTTAACTTTTTTGCATAAATAAATTTTCAGCTCTTAGTGGCTGGCTGTAGTTATGGCTTTCTATAACTTAGTTTCTGAAAATGGTTTTTTCTATCTACTTGTTTCCTGCTGCTTCTGTGTTGTCTTGTCAGCTTTTTGGATTGAATATTGATCCTTTCTTATATTGTATTGTGTCTCTGGTTTGTGCAAATTCCTTATTTCTTCTTCCTTATTTTCCACGTTCTCAGTATATTCTACTAGCCATTTCTCCTGTTTCTCCTAAGGAACATTTTTATTTTAAAGTTTTTATTTTATCTCATCTTCCTCTGTTGAATTTCAATTATTTACCTTCTCACAACCACGCCTTGTTTCTAATGAAACACCTACTTGTTGATTAGCATTCAACTCTTTCACTTTAAGGGGGATGTTTCATGTAAACTTCACATTTTGCATGGTTTTTATATTTCACTTGAGTCTCAGCTACTTATAAAAAGAGCCCAAGCGCTTAAAAAAAATACACCCAGGCATTTTTTGGCACTAAGGTAATGTTTTTGGTGCCTGGAAGATGAGCCATTTCAAAAACCTTGAAAGTTGACCAACTGGAGCTCAGGAGAAGAAAGATGCTATTTAACTGACCAAACTATCAATGTGCGTCCATTGTCTCTTCTCCAACATGGCTGATTCAAATGGTCCAACTGCCTCATAAACATGTCAGAGATCTGCAGAGGGATGCTGAGCATCATTTAAAGTGACTTTGGGATACCTTCATTCAGAAAATCCAAGCAAAACACAGAACCAGGAAGAAGGAAGTCTAATCGAAATGAAAAAGAGCCTTCTCCATTTATATCAATTGTGATAAAGATTTTGCAGGAGTTTAGTCTTAATTTTTGTGAAAAAGTTTTGTTTCCCCAACTCTTTGGTAAACATTGCATTTACTATTTACTCTCTCTTTTCCATTGTTTCATCCCCCAAAGTCTTGCTCAGTCGCTAAGATCTGTACCAGATCTGAACCAGCTTCTGACGGTGATTTCGATTTGACATGTTGTGCAACCACCTAAACACCTGAACATCCAACGGCCGGGCAGATCAACAGCCCCGTGCCACAGGGCTGCCCTCAGGCCCTT
Source organism: Poecilia latipinna (assembly GCF_001443285.1). Classification (NCBI taxonomy): domain Eukaryota; kingdom Metazoa; phylum Chordata; class Actinopteri; order Cyprinodontiformes; family Poeciliidae; genus Poecilia; species Poecilia latipinna. Next base: position 87,210 of record NW_015112826.1, read on the forward strand.
CACTCGGCTGTTGTGCTGAGAGTCCCATGTCAGCTAAGCTAACAGCCGCAGATCAAGAGAGCAAGTCCGGGTCACTGAAAGTCGGCAGGATGAGATCTGGACCTCAGCTTAGAACTTATGTTTTTCACATTTTGGATCTATTTAATTATTTATCTGTTTATTTTTTTAGGTTTCTTACAAAGTTTTCCCCATGAATCTTTGTTAAATATTATATATACCAAAATTAGGCCTCAAGCCTTTAAAGTCTAGAGAGAGACTTTAAAGTAAAACTTTCAATCAGTTTGCATATTTTTGATTTCTTATTTATAAAGTTCATCATTTTGTAATAGATTGTAGAATTAGTGGTTGTAATTTTATTTTGTCATTTGTAATAAAGGTGGATCTCTATAAATAAGAATATTATTGAAAGTTTTACTTCAGTAAGTCAGTTTGCTAAGTGAAAAACATTATATAGGTTATTTACAAATACTGAGTATATCCAGGCCTTTGATTGTGCTAATTATGATTTCATTTATTAGAAAAACAGAAACGTTTAAGATTACTGACCAATAAAAAAACATTTTAATACAGATATGTGTGCTTAATGAAAAGATGAATTTCAGCCTAAAGGTTACTTTTGAAAGGTACTTTGAATCTGAAAAAACAAGCCTCATGAGAATATATATTCAATTTACTGAGATGTACTCGTATTTATTAAAATGCTTTATGCTAGAGAAATATATTTTACTTTCTAATTCTGTGAGTATATCCCGCTTCGTTAAACGTATGAATAATCTCCAGGGTTGGGTAAAAGATATATTGTTCTCCAAGGATTTTTGTAGATTTCTAACAGATTTGAGTGTTGATTATATTTATGTGACTTAAATAATTTAAAGCAGCAATTAAATCTGCCGTGGATTTCAGACCTGTTTATTGTGACTCATCTCAAACCTCGAGAGGCTCCTGAGCCGGTCGCGGAAAACGAGGATGCTATATACCCGGGATGATCCGACTGCAGTGAATGGATGAAAGGGTTGACACAAAGTTCAAGGAAGAGGGTCAGCAAATGAATATGAATTGGCATTCTCCGTTTGTGTTCACTAGGCTGGAATTACTGCTTTTCATTACCAGTGGCTTATAGGCGGGCTGTTTGGCTGCCGTCTGGGGTCACAATAAAATGATGTGTTTGCCAAAGGCAGAGAGGCTGGGTCACAAGGGACTAAATGGCCCAGTTATGAAGAGCAGAGCTTATTTCCCGCTCTGAATCAGGCCCTACCTTCAGCTGGACTCAACTACACAAAGGGGAGAATATCTGCAAGGGATGTGGAGGGATGCTTGTCTTTCTTTAGCCTGAAATGCTGGATTTAATGCACTCTATACTGGCTTCGTTTGTAAATGTATACAAAATGTACATCTTAAGAGTATTATTGATCAGAGCCTCCGCTGCTGGAAACACTGAGTGTAATATAAAGCCGTCACCATATGCCTGTGTTTAAAGTCCCCTTCTGAGCACATAAGCTTGAAATGAGCAAGGGATTATCCTTACTGTGGGGAATTGTTACCACTGCTTTTGGATGCTTTTAATCATCCAGTGAATAGGGCTGTGGATTATATCACTGTTATCCAGGGAAGAGTTAAAATGAATTGCACTGTTTTAACAGATTTCCTTGATGTGACGGATTTTAAGCAGGGTGGGCTTTGACTGAACGACAATCTTCTATTTCCTCAATAAACAACAACATTTGGGAACATGAGTCAGTTCATGTTTTTGTTGTTGAAAACAAGATCATTGGTCACATGTACATATAGGATGATTATCATATATAAAGGCTTTTTCTTTATTCTGTATCTCTGTCTGCCTAATTTATATCGGCAAACGTTAAGACTTCTTCTGAATGTTAGTCTGTCTTGATATGGAGAAACATTGAGTTGTAAGTTAAATGTTGATTAATGTGGTTTTGGTGTTTGTGGTTGTTTTGCGCAGACTGAAGACTCTACTGATGATTTTATTTAATTCAAAGTCAATATACCTTATTAATCCCAAAGAGAAATCACCAAGTATCTTCAAAAAGTCATTACTGATGGAGATGCTGTGAGCAGAGGGCATGTCCAGTAGCTGTCAGTCTCCCAACAAATCTGAAGAGACCTCTGACTGAAAATTGCTGCTGTATCACTATCAGGCTAATGGTGCGTTCACACCAAACGCGTTTTGAGCGTCAGGCGCGTCTGATTTGCATTCAAAATCTATGTGGAGGCGCATAGAGGGCCGTCGTGGTGTGTTTCGAGAGTCTAGCGCGGCGTGATTTGAACCGTTTTGAGCGTTTGATGCATCAAGAGTGTAGAGCAAAAGATCAAGCGTCTGCAAAGTGCACACGCGTCGGACGCATTTTTGACGCGTGCAACCCGTTTGGTGTGAACGCACCATAACAGCTCAGTTTCTAGCAGAGACAATATTTTAAAGCAACATCCTAAATGACACCAACAGTTGTCGACAAGCACTGCTGATCTACCTCATCCTAGCCCTCACCTTCCCGGTGGAGGAGTTGGCATTGTGTCACAAGAGGACAGCAGAGGAGCACTAAATGGTGCTTCTGCTAAGCGCCGACTTTCTGCAGCCAGACGTAGAGAGAAAATCAAAGGAGTTATAATATTTTTGAACTGAACACATCACTTTGGGATTTTGACAAATGAAACATCCTCCTATTGTGCCAATGCAAAGTTCCAGAAACAGAAACACATCTACGTTTAAATACATGTTCTACATGTTTGTAGAAAATTCTAAAACAATATATGGGATATTAACAAGGGTGTTCATTTTCTGCAGACAGCTATGCTAAAGGTGGGTAGGTGCATCCATTCTCAGATAGGTTCGTCTATCTGAGGATGTTGGTTTTAAATTTATTCTACAGATCCCCGTAGATAATATTTCTTACAGATGTTTTGCGCTGTCGGTTGTGTAAATATGCCTCCATTTTCAGCATTTAAGGAAATGGCAGATGCTGTCTTGTATTTTGTGGGCGGACAAAGCCTAATTGTCCTTTATAGTTTGGTAGCAAAACATCAGTTCTCTTTGTTCTGCTCCACAGCTTTCTGCTGCGCGGGATCAGAGCAAAGTCAAAATTGGATGAAGACAACAGAATGCATCAAAGGTAAGGCACTGATCAAAGGCTTTTAGAAATAATTGTGTAAATATTTTTTTTTATGTATGAGTTAACTTCACAATGCAGTAGGAAACCTAAACTCTAAAGTTTGGCATGATATTACCTCTAAAATACGCCACCATAATTGGCAGTCTACAACAGCAATCTGACACAATGGGAAACAAACTGCTGCTGACTGACTGAGGCAGAAATGCCCACAGCTTTCTGGGTGCTCCCCATCTCCTTCCCCTTTCATTTATAATCCATTTTAAGCAACATTTGAACCCCTGAATTACAAGAATGGCTCATGTTAACCATTTTAAAAAGAGGGAAAAATAAAAAACCACTTATGTGTTACTTACTGTTGCACGTCTGTCTGTCACTTTTTTACATATTCTGTGGTGTAGCATCTTTTATAAAATTTAAGAAGAAGTTCTTCCTGGATTTCAGCGTTACTCTAAGAAGACACTTTCTGTTTAAAAGATACGGAAATGCTTCTGATTGCTTGCATGAGTCCTTTTATAGAAACCGTGGACTAATGAGAGAGCTCCACCTGTAGTCAGTCCTCCATTGCAGGACTCCACCCCTAAAGATCTGACACCCGAGTCCCTTTTTCACAAAGAATGCTGTTTTTACTGCAGCAACAGGAATCAGAAAGGTCTTCTGATTCCTGCATTTTCACAGCAGGAATCAGAGCCTGAACATTTAGGTAAGAGGTACGTACCGTTCAAAACGGGTAGAAATGCATCCTGAAAAAACTCCTACTGTGTAGGTCAGGCATATTGGACTCACCCTGAGGTGGAGCTGAAGTTTTACGGAGGGAGGATGCTAAATATTTACCCAGTATATTGTTTCACTCATCTTCCAGTTCATATTCTTCGGCATTTCATATTTTCTGTTTATTTCAACAGAAATGGCGTGTTTGTTTGCAAACACAATATTTAAACCAAGCCTAAGTTTGAATTAAATATCTTTATAACCTGTCAACTTTAGTGAAAATATTTAATTAAAGAAGCCAAGGACTTCCCTGTTTAGTGTCTCCATGGAAACAGAGATAGACACGCTCACATCACAGCAACCGCAACTCACCAGGATTGTTAAAAATGCCTTCATTTTAAAATTTGACTAAAGCAGACCAGTTGCTGTAGCTGCTACGGTGGCACTTTTAATATTAAATGATGTGAGTTATTGCAGTTAGATGTGATTTTAATTTAGTTTTGCAGCTTAACTGCTATGAAATTGCTATAGATTACGTTTTCAGATTGCCAATTGTAATCCAGATCAGAGCTGAGCCTGTTCCTTTGGATCGGCTCGGTTACTTCAAACCCTAACGCACATGGCTTGAAGTGGCAGTCGCTGGCTTTTGAGCCATAACCTCTATGAAATATGCTGGATTTTATTATTATTTTTTCCTTTAATTTAATAATTTTTAAAAAATATATTCTGTTGGGCAGAGACCTGTGTCCCCAGATTAATGCTGCACTCTGAGCTGGAGAAGAAATGACTCTATGTCTTCATAGGCCACCCGGCTAAGATGTACGTAACTTTTAAGCTGTGAAGAACATTTAACAAAATTCTTCTTGGAAAAAATTTTAATTGGACATTCATCAAAAATTATTTAGGTAATTATCTTCTCAGTTCTAGTTAATGTAAAACAGAAAAGATTTGGTCTGATTTCATGTCAAACTGTAAGATAACCATGAATATCTCTGGTGTTGGTCAGATGTTTGGTTTTTCTCGCAGCAGACTTTTTAATTGTCACTGAAAAGTTGAGTTGGTAGCTCAGAAAGAAACTTTTGTCGGTCACCTCTGTTTTTTGATCATTTGCTGTCATGTCAGAATAACAAGTCAATTAATCAGAGACAAATGGCGTATTAATCTTTGTCTTCATTAAGCTCCCCAGACTGCAGGACATGTCTTGGTCGGGATATTAAATGTATCTCAGTATGTGAGACATAAGCATGACACAGATAGCTGACCACCCACTGCAAAGCATGAAAACACGATCATCAATCTTATTTCTCCTTTCATACTGAGACCGGGTTTAAATTATTAACGTCAGGACATGACAGAATGCAACAGAAAGGATCTCCACTCTGATTCCTGTAGAGATGCAAGTTTAAGAAGTCGACATGCTCATTTATGTCACGTGAAGACATTGGTTACTGTGTGCATACCAGAAATAACACCTTTATAGCTTAAAGCTCTGAAATTCAACAAAGAAAACTGCTCTCTGTTTACTGTTTTATATCTACTCAGAGATAGAGCAAAGAAAGCTGCTGCAGAAATCTCTCTGGTTGCATTCATTTGATCTCTCCTGACATGTTTCTCCTCCCATCCATGGAGGGTGAGAGCAGAAACTATTGTCAGGTTCTGTCTGAAGAGCAGTAGGTGGTGCTTTATGGATTTACAGACATTGAAAACAATGAGTTTCAGGTTTTCTGTTTACCACATGCTAACACAAGATGTCCATGTTTCCCATTTTATTTACAAAAGAGAACTCCACACCGTTTTTTCAGGACTTTAAAATGTTTTTTGTCACATCATTTGACTCGAGAATGAGTGCTTTTGCATTCACCAACCTGAATTTGAAATGTTTTGTTTGGCATTGACTTTATTTTAAATAACGTTTAATGGTTTCAAGATGTCAGAAAAATCTGAATCATTCATATCCCTTGAATTTTCACATATTGCCACATTGCAAAAACAATTTAGGATGTTTTATTGGAATTTTCTGTAAAAGAGCAACACAAAGTAGTTTATCCAATATCAAGATAATTTATAATTTTATTTTGTACAAATAAAAATTGTAAAAGAAGAGGTGTGCATTATGCAGGCTACACTTTCTGTAGAACCATATTTTGCTGTAATTACGGCTTGCAGCCTATTTTCAGCTCAGTATTCATAGTTTTCTAAGGATCCTGACTTTATTTGTGGAAAATTCACCTATTCACAGATTCTTTCTTAGAGCACAGCTAAAATATTTAAAAGAAAATGCAGCTTGGAAAGCTAAAATATCTAGGCACGATGCTACTTAAAACGTTGGCTTATATTAAGCAAAGCAGCCGATTCAGGAGAGCAATTATTTTTCCTTGGTACTGATTGGCTGCACCCCCAAGAGCAGACATAAGGAAACCTGTAGATGTCAGCTTCTGTAGTGGTGCTAAGAAAGTTACTCATGTGCATATTAGTGTATATTAAGGTATATTTGGACAGGTACAGGTGTATTTAAAGGGGGTCTCTCAAGTATTTGTGGACCCGCCCACAAATATTTTGCAAGCCGCATTTTGCTCAATCCAGTTTGCAAAATAACTCCAACTCAGTCAGATTGCATTGGGAGCGTCCATGAACATCAACTGATTAAACAGGGACAGCACCAAAGAATCCTCATCCATACTTGTTCCTTTGTTGTTGTTTTTTTTACAGCCAAACAAATAAAAACTGAGCCTGCTTCCTATTTCCACTCCCCAAAAACCTCCATAAATTCAGGCAAAAGAAACGAATGGTAAACAGGAAAAAGGGGATGAAGCAAAACCTTGTTATGCGTGTTTCACAGCTCACAAAATGACTTGTGAATGGCTCAATATCCTGTTGAAATGCAGCCACTGAAGAGGGAGCCTCCATGTGAAGTTGTCCAAAGAAGCAGCATTTAATGAGAACAAAACTCTGTAGGTGATCAATACGGTATATCAATTCAAACTTTAAATGGAGGGCACTCACCAGGCTCCCGCTCCATAAATCCACACATGCAGGGCTTTCAAACAAGATGCAGTGTGATCATAAACCTGCAGTATGAGTTTATTTCTACTGTTAATAAACCTTGCTAAAATAAAATCAGTGGGAAACAATGTTTGCTTAAAAACACCGGATATTACTTTTTGAGAGAGTCTTATGCTAAACGAGTCAGCAGAGTAAATGTGACAGAAGTTGCTGGGAAATGCGAGCTGTGAGAGCTGTCAGTCAGAGCCGAGCGTGACAGCAGGGATGTAGTTGGAAGGAGAAGGTCGCTGAGCGATGTCTGCAGCTCCGAGTCTAAGGTCAACACTCAACTCCATGCCCCCGCCTCGCGTTTTCCATGAGAGCTCCCCATGCAAGCCGGCAGGCCAACCGCGTCCCCACTGACCGCTGTGATCTGTGGCCAAGTAGCGTTTCCCTCTGCCCGATCAGACCCTGCACTTCTTGTTCACCGGCCAACTGGCCTTCATCCCTGCGAGCCGGGGCCAGCGCTCCTCCTGGTTCCGTATGTTATGTGGGTTTTTGTAGGCCTGTGGTGGATGCCAGCCGTCCCTGGGCGCCCTGCGGAGCTGCACCAGAGAGGGGGATTAAACAGATTTCTCCTTTTTTTTTTCAGAAAAGGGGATGGATGAGTGTAATCACCTATAATCTCAAATTCTAGGCCTCTTGATAATGAACCAGTGGTTGTTTTGGCCATTTGGCTCGCCTTCCTCCAGCCACCTACTTAAAAGCATGAAAACGGGCTGTCGTAGCAGAACGGACCTTCTGCAGGGGAAATGGAGAGGAAGGGGACGCGAACGCTTCTTCTTAGCTGCATGTCTCTGTTGACATGGGCACAAACCGAAGTCACTCTGACCTGCGAGACTTTCACTTCCAGCTGAAAGAGAAACTCTGAGGAAGTTGAGCTCTGCTTGTAACATGGGGGATAAAACAGCAGACTGGGACATGCTCTCTAATCTTATGAAAACTAAGAAGTGGAGCAACGTTTTGACTTGAAGAGCTGAGACAAAAGTGTTCGATCCTTCACAGGCAACTCTAAAACTGAAGAGGGATACACAAACTGTAAATTAATCTTACTGGGAAATAATTGAATATTAAATAAAGTAAACCAAGATTTAAAAGAAAGGCCTTGAATAAGTAGATTTAGGGGTTCGCCTGAGTACCAACTTCAGTTACAATGTCCTCCATTAAAGCTGCAGTACGTAATTTTTATTAAAAATGTTTTTGTTTTACTTATTTGTTAAAACTGTCACAACGTCATCGTAGTATAACATCAGACAAATAAAATGTGAAAAAATCAGTCTCCTCCGCCTTCTCCCAATCAACCAATCAGAGCCAGGAGGAGCTTCTTAACGCTGTCAATCATCCTCGTGTACACGCTGCTCAATGTGATAACAGCTTTCTGTGACAGGCCATTGGTGGCCATGCTAACTAGCCTGAATGTTCTCAACAAACTCCTGTGTGATGAACCGTAGTTGTAGCTTAGCAGCCACACAAATTCCCACCACACTTTTCAGATATTTATTTCTAAGACATTTAGAGGCCATATTTGATTTTCCTTCCTCTTTACATTTCTGCTGTACTTTGTGTTGGTCCGTCGCATGAAACCCAAACAAAATACATTGATGTTGGTTTATGCAACGTGATAAAATGAGAATAGTGTCACTGGTAAACAAAATATTTCCATGTGAGTTGCTCATTTTGCTCATTTTGCTCCAAAACTACATAATTAAACAAATGGATTTCTGTGTAACTAGCTCTCTGAGTATAGCACCGGAAGCAAACAATACACGTGTGTACATGTTTACCGTTTGCAGGATGTGCTGCAGTAAATCAAATGTTGAAGTGACATCACATTTTAACTTCCCTTTGTCATAATACATTGTTACTGGAAGAAAGACAAAGATAGTGTGAATCCCTGAGCTGAATTAAAGACTTTCATACTGTCACGGATATCGATACTGCCAGACGGCAATGCACCAGGGGTGCGCTTGAAAATAAAATTCATGAAAAGGAGAATAGCAGAGAGAAGAGGTGTGAAAATTAAATGTCATTTCTTGACAGGAAAGTCTGAGAATTAATCTGGCAGTGAAGTGTGACAATGTTGTTTGGTGACAAGGCAGGAGAAGACAATTGTCAACACTTCTTCCCTCCCAACGACTGCTGGCACCCAAGAAGTGGGCGCAAAGCTAAGAGATGTGGCAGAGCAGGAGACAGAGGAGAGAGGGGGAGAGGGCTGAGTGTGTGAAGAACGGAGTGTGTGTAGACGTGAATATTAAGGTAAGAGCCGGTGAGTGTCTTTGAAAGATAAATATAAGAGGCTGGTATGATAATATTTGCTGTGGATTGTGTGTGAAGCTTGCTGTGTTTACAGGCATTTCCTCTCTCAGTTTAAAAACATGCCTGTCTGGTGGCATCAAGAATACAAAATCTTTAATAGAACATTCTTGAATAAATTTTGGGGGCTTTCAACAGCGAGACACAGGATTCCCATGCAGCCTGGAAAAGTAATGAGTTTGATTATAAACACTCTGGATGAGTTTGGAATAAGGAATCAGCACATAGAAAAATAATTGCACTGTAAAAACATAAAATCTTACCAAAGTTTTGGCAAGGTTTTATGCTTGAAATAACACAAAACTAGCTTGCAAGATAAAGGATTTGTTAATATTCATTAACTAGTTCCACAGGTATATTACAAGTGAAATAATCTGCCAGTGGAGCTATGCTTTTCTTTTAATCAGTATTAACCTAAAACAAGCTGCTTTATCTTACGGAAGTTGTGTTTACTAAGATATCTGTAAGGTTTTTGTGTTTTTGCAGTGTGCATGTTCTTCTATCGTCTTTCCAAACCATCAGCCTGTAGCAGCTGTTGTTTGCTGCCTCACACCTGAGAGTCGTTACCTCATCAGCTCACCTGCTTAAATTACCTGGACAGACATTTGTTCTTTTCAGGACAAAGAATCAGAGCGCTGATCCAGAACCTGCTTTCTTAAAAAATCAAAAAATCTAAAATTCACACCTAGTGACGTCAGTTTGAATAAAATTAAAAAAAGGTGCCGTTAATTGTCCTGTTTCAATTAATTTAAATTAGCCTATTTTCTTCATCATGACACTTTTCTTCAACACACATTTTTGTAATAACTAAATTCCTATCAACTGACCAATGAGGATGTAGTTTTTGTTCTTTTGCTGTTATTTGGCCTCACTTCTTATATTTCGTTCACACTGAACGCGTTTCGCGGGTCTGAACCGCTTCAAGTTGAACTTATGTGAACTTTGAAGTCGAATGCTTTGCTCTAGACGCGCGTCGGGACGAGCTGCTGTAATCCGCTGCCGGTTTCTTTGTACAACGGTGGAGGACGTTGGAAGAGTGGCACCAAAATATGACGTAGTGAAAGCTTCTGCAATCACAGCAGAGGCTCGGATTTCTTTACTGAACATTTTGTGTTCAGTTTGTTGTTTGTGACCATTTCATACTTCATAAAAAACTAAAATTATAACAATCGCACCGTGGTAGCTCCATATGTTAGCTTTTCACTCACTCTTCACTTATTGGGGGGTAAAAATGGCCGTTTTCTTCAATACAAAGATCATATGTGAAACAGACTAATGCATCATTAACAACATGGAAAATTATTTTCAACCTAGTTTTGAATCGTGACTACAATTATTGTAGCAAATGAGTCAACAAATGAAGAAAGCATGTCATCACGCTATGGCCACAGTTTAGTTTTTCCTTAAACTCTTCATACAGATGTATGAATACTAATGACTCTATTTTCAGTTATCGCATGGATAAACAATAAAACATAGTGCATTAAAATGGAAATAACTCATAAGAAAATCCCAGGATTTAAATTACATTTTGCATTAAACTCTCCCTGGAGTCGGAGACTTATTTGATATTTCTGCGCCTGTTTCAAGTGTTCTTGGGATGCTTTTACTTGCTGGTCGTAGCAAAATATTTGCATACAGACAAAGTGACAAAACAACAGTTGTTGGGATCTTATCTTTGACAAGAAATATGTAGGATTATTTCCCATCATTTCAGTTCAAAGCACTTTAATTTCTTTTTTTTTTTTATTCACACATTATTTTCCATTTCTGCTTTTTCCCCTTGTTCTGAGTTGTGGGGCCTGGAAACCTGTCAGAGCTTGAGAGGCAGGGCACACCTTGGTTAGAGAGCCGGTTTATCATATGGTGATTCAGACACACGCACACACACACACACATTTACACCCAGGTAGAATTTAGAGTCACCAAATAAGGTAAGGCAGGTTTATGTATCCAGCTCCATTCATTCGCTGGGCAAGTTAAAGTGCTTTGTAGGAAAGCAAAGAATTAAAGTAGTGGTGGGAATTTAATTTAAAAAAATCTCATTGAGTTAACTACAGGTTCTGTAATTAATTAATTGCATTTGAATTAAAAACAAAATAAGCAAGATTTCCAATTCAAAACCATTTTCTGCTGCTGAATTATTGAATAGACGTATGAACTCAACGGCAAAGATTGTTTTTAATCCATTAGGTTATTCGACTCTTGATCATTTATGCAACTTCTTTGAAAAGATACTCCAGACTATGGACAGTTGGGGACGCCTACAACATGTTTGAAATTTAGATGGTATTTCAGGCTTGAATTGCTTTGCTGATGGGAAATCACAACTTCAACACAACAACAATCTTTTCCAGAGTCTTTTATTTGTCTGATGTTATACTGTGATCCGGTTGTTTCTGAAGCAAAGTTTAACTCCTGGGGCCAAAAAAACCACCTGCAGTTCATCCTTTGCAGATTTTGCTTGTGCATAATCTTGCTTGAGAATACAAGGATCCCAGCTTTTATATAAAAGAAATAATAATTACAAAAGAATAATAATAATAAATAAGAAAATAACATTCAGACATCACATCACATAAATATTAAAAGCTAAATATATTAAAAAAAATAAACGAATTGTGATTTAAAGAACCCAGCTGTTTTTACACATCTACAATTATCAGGAACTTTGTTCCAGGGCTGAGGAGCATAAAAACCAAATGCTGCTGCTTTTTAATTTTCTTTTTTTTTTGTAGCGAAGCCAAGAAGTAAAACAACAAAAATAGTCCATCCTGTGTTGGCGATTAAACTTGAGAAAACTTGACTCATTTCTCTTTAATCATTATAGACACACTTACTTACTTACTGGCTGTAAGAAATATAAAGTTGTGTGTCATCAGCTTGTGCAGGTTAAGAAATGTTGCTGTAGTCCATAATATGAGCGAGAGCAAACGGCTGAGGTAGTTATGGTTTCCTAAGATTTATTGTAGAGGATCAAAGATGGCGGTTTCTGAGCTGAAAGCCTCATCCGATGCATCCTCACCGCCGCCGTTCCCTGCTAGCATGGCACATTGAGGAGCTCCTCTGCTTATTAAAGTGATGCAAATGTGAAACCTTGAGACGGATGTCAGTTCATCTGATGCGTCTCATGATCATGTAGCGAGTCTCTCGTTGATCAAAGTCCCCAGTAAGCAGCTAGTTTCCCCATAATGGCCTTATTCGATTACAATGTGTAAAGTACTCCATTAGTCTCTCTGTTCATGAATCATTAAGTGCCGGCTATGATCAGCCGGCTTCATGATGAACTGCAGATTGAGGAAATGGAAACTGCTGCAGCTGCTTGAGGTCATAGGTAGATATAATATTCTCAAAGGCTAAATGAACAATTGCATATTAAGGTAGTCTTTAAAATGAAGAATAAGAAACTATTTAACCGTACAGAAAATTCATATCAAAACAAAGCAATTTAAGTCAGTTTATTGCATTTTAAATGAAGAAAGTCTCCCGGGACGAAGATGAACACGGAAAAACAAATTAAGTTTATCAAACCTCTCTATTTACTGTAGTGTCATGCCTTTGTAGTGTTCCTGCATTCATGCAGAGCAAACACAGAGCAGTTACAAGTTGCATATTTGTTCAATAAAAATCAAAAATTGCCTCAAGACAACATGACAGATAATATTTCTGAGTTATGTGCACATTTATTTTCTTCCTTACCCAACGCCCCTTCCTTTCCACTGTGACTCACAAGCCTGTCTCCGTCTCTGCTTTGCTAATGAAAGGGCCGAAAAGATCCAAGAATAAAGAGGACCGGAGTCACGAACCGGCTCAGATGATAAAATCAGAGTTTAAGAAAGGTGGCACAAAAGACAGAGAGGAGGTGAACAAGTAAAAAGAAGGTGGTAAGTAGAGAGTGACAAAAGAATAGGCCGTGGCTGCCGCCCATGCCCGATGCACAGTGCTTAGGAGACTGAAATTGATGAGTTCATCTTCATCTCATTATTGTCATGATGGATCAGATTGCTGACTTCCCTCAAAGGCGGCTTAATGACTCGTTGACACAAATCTGAATGACTGGCTTCACCGGTGGCATCCATTAGTGTGCCACACAAAGCTCTGAGATGTGCTTAAACAGAACTGATAATTACAAAGAGCTTTCATCACTGTAATGAATGAGTACAATAAAGGGACAACTCGTGTAGCATTCAATGCATGGGGGCCCGCCACCGAGGACTGCCTGGGCTGCTATCAAGCTCAGAGATCCTCTCCATCTCCCGTATATCACTCCTTTTGTTTCACCGCAGCAGATTCAGCAGATACAATGAAGGGAGTAAGCACCAAACACATTACCATTTTTCTCACTATAAATATTTCTAATGAGGCTTTTGACATAAAGTGCATTATGGTGGCAGCGATCCAAGCAACCACATATGCAAAAGAAGAAAAAAAAATCAAAACATAGTTGGCACATTGTTTGTAGCAAAGAGAAATGACACAAGGGATAGACAGTGAACACATAAAGATGTGGAACCACAATAAATGTAACATTCACCAACATATTAGATGCTTTGATGATTTTAATGATGGCACTTGACAAAATTTAATGTCTTATTCGTTTTCATGGCCATACAATGATTTTGTTTTCTGTTTTCACAGAAAAACTTCAAATTTCAAGTTTATGTATATAACATAAACTTGAAATTTGAAGTTTTTTTTGCATTGCATATTTCAGCAACATGGCAATTCAAAGCGCTTTGCATTGTAAATTAATACCAACAGTTTCAATCCTGTCGGTCTATTAAACATGTCCTTTCAGAAGGGTATCCCACACAATAAAGGTGCAAAGAGATCTCTAAAAATCTGTAAAACCTTAACTCGGTAAAACATACTCTTGAGAATGGCTCCAGATGTTTGTCCAAGCTTATAAATGTAACTGATGATCCATTTGGGAACTTAATTTCACCCGTAAAACATCCACAACCAGGTGCTTCAAAAAGATTTCTGGCAGGAGTTAAAAAAATAAAAATCTTTGTTCAAGAATCACTGAGCGATTGCATGGAGGTTAAGCTAGCTTATTAGCAGGTTCAGTTTTTCTATTAAAATAAGAAATAAATGCAGTTACAATGCACACTCACTGCACAAGACTCCACTGGTGAAGGAAAAAATACAACGTTCCTGCAAAATAAGTCAGTAAGATACTGAATACTTGTGTGACAAGTTCAAAACTGAACTCTGTGGGTATCATTGCAAACACTATGTTGTTTCAAATCACTCCAAAAACAATCCTCCACCAGTAAAGTCAGTAGGTGGAAAATCCTACTGGGGCTGTCTTTCTGCAACTGGAACTGGCAGACTTCATATGTGAGAATAAAGAAATGCACTGGGACATTTTTCAGAAGAACCTGAAGAATAAGGTGGATTTTTGACAGCGAGACAACGTGTCAGGATCTCAGGGTGTTTTCTTTTTTTGTATTTGCCTTCCTGATTTTTTGTTTATTCATGATTAGCCTTAGTTTCCATCTTTACTTTTGATTAGCCTTTCATAGTTTATCTAGGTCAGATCTGCTGTTATGTTTAATTATTCTTTGTTACGGTTAGATTTATGACGACTTCAGCTCCACTGCCTCTCTCTTTCTGCCTTCTCCTCTACCTTCACACCTGCACCCTGTTAGTAATCAGTGCTGGTCCCAGTATTTACCCATCTCTCCTTCACTCTCTTCTCGTTGGTTCCCTCCGTTTTCCTCGTGTTTCCGACTTCCCTGGATTCTGTCTACTCTTTGTGTGTTTTTCCCTGTTTCTTGTCATTGTTTTGTATTCTTTACTGAAACTTCGACTGTGTTCACACTGCAGCCTGAAGTGAACCAATTCTGATATTCTTTTTGACGTATTGTGGCCTGTATCTGATCTTTCCATCACAGTTTGAACAACACGGGCCGGATTGGCGACCCAGGCCACTTGGGTATCCGAAATGTATCCGATTCAAATACGACCTAACGGCCAGATCGAATTCATCCGACCTGAACGTCACTGATACTCGACAAACGACTATAATGAGGATCAAGTTGTTAATATGATGTTCCGATAACTTTAAAATCGTAAGTTGTGCTCCATCAGTAGCATCCATGTTTACTTGTGCAAACACTGAGAACGCTCTCTATGTGTGACGTTATGGCGCCCTCTACTGCGCATGTGGGACACGTACAGATCGCATATATCTGGAAGTGAATGGTCTCGGCAAATAACCCAATTTGACAAAAATCTGAATTGGCTCACTTTGGTGCGAAAGCAGCTTATTTCGTCATTTTCCTCTGTATTCTGGCTTGCATTTTGGTCCAACTTCACACACACAAATAATGACATAAAGATTCTAAGTCCACAGCCAAGAATGACTTCAAATAGTTTTATAGGAAGAAGTGACACCACTAGAATGATACAAGCATCTAAGCATGTCTTCATTTTCAATGGAGTGCCATTTTCGATTGAAAATGTAGAAGAACTGATCACAGAAGAGAAGATTTGAACGTAGGTTTTGGAAGAATTAGTTAAAATCACCTCTGAGCCACTTGGCTTCTTAGCTCAGGTTTTGTTAAATTCCTGTATGTTTGGATAATATTTGTTCCCTGCGTAATTTATGGACCAATTTATTTTGAGCTGTGGATTATTTGAGTTGTTACCAATATCTGGGCTTAATTTAATTTCAATAGCAGCGTTTGAAACTTATTTACCAAGACGCTTTCCGAACCTGCCCCCTCTCTCGTTCAGCACAATAACAATCTCAAACACAATAAAAAGCCAGGTAAGCAACAAACAGGATAACGTGACTTCATGAGTCATTCTCGTGTCTTTGAGCTATTTTCACATCTGTGGCTCCATGAAATGGCTGTAATAACAAGGCGACGATATTTCAATAATGACTCTGCCTTCTCTTTGGTCCATGCAGCTGATTTCCTCTCCTCCTCTGCCAGTCAACCCCCCTTTTGCATGGTCTGTGTTGTTTCTTGCCTTTGTTAATGCTCTGGCTCTAATGGCCATGGCGTCTGCTCCACCAGGGCTTAAAAACACCCGTCTGCCTCCTCCATCCTCTTACTTATTTAATAATGAGACCACACAAGGCAATGTCTCTATTCATAATGGGACGGCAGCAGAGCCATCTTGGTTGGCATAACACATCTTGAAGGACTGAGGAAATGCAGCAGGAGAAATCTAATTGAGAGGTAAATTAGACTTCTGTTGCTGATTGACTCAAGAATCAGGTGAACTTAAGTCCCCCTGTCAGAGTGAGAGCCGAGGCTCTGCTAAGGCTGCTGCCTCCTGTGCCGTCACACGCCACACGTAGCTAAATGTGGAGATCTGAAGGTGCTGCTGTGTTTGTGCCAGCACTGCTTCGACATCCTGATGGTTGTCTGGGGCTATGACAAGCCCGCTTCGTTGTTTATTCCTGTCTGTTTGTGCTGGAGAGTTCAGGATCCCATGCCACCTTGTCTCATCTCATCTCAGAGAAAACAACAAATCATTTCTCCCAGTTTGAAATGGCAGAGTGGTGGAGGTGGGAAATATTTGTTCAAAGCATGATTTCAGCATGTTTGACCGACTTCAAGGCACTTTCACAAACTCTTTCACAAATACACAATCAGAGCACCACTACACTACATCAATTCACTCTTTAGTTGTTTTTTTTTTACTACAGATCTCTTGGATTTATTCACATTTACTTCCAGAAAGCAGTATGCAAACTATACAGAGATAATCTGTAATAACTGAGTTTCTGTTTGCCGATGTGAATGCAGCTCTGCACAGTACAGGCACATCTCTGTCTACTGAAGCTCTAACGCAGAAATGCTCAAACCGCTGGATGCAACTTTTACATGCATCCCTTCTCTAACACACCTGAATCAAATGAACATCTCTGCAGAGCTGAAACACTGCTGGAGGCCTTCAAACGTTGCAGGATTGTAACTCTGGACGATTGGATTTGGTTACCACTTCAACAAAACTGTCAGTATTTTCTGCTCCTTTAATCACTAGATTTTTTTTAAAGGTGTTACAAGCCAATGACCAAGACATTTTTAGCAATATCTTAGATAGCTGAGACAATGAGAGAAGATACTGAGTAGATCAGGAAACACACAAAACTATCACAAACTATGATGGTTTAACAGAACAGATAGTTTAACCAAAGCAGAAGCAGAATGCAAACCAAATAATACCTAAAACTAGTGAAAGTTATGTGATTAATAGAATACAACAATAGGGAAACGAAGAATGTAAAAAGATGTTAAATCCTACAGAACCAAGAGCACAAAGAATGAACTGAAAATGGAAACCCAACAGAAAAGGTTTGTGGCACTAAAGCCCAGCAATGTCATCAAACTGGAAACCTTTGGCTATTATCAGACTCCTCAGGACTGCAGAAGCTTATGAATCAGGTTTCCCTACTAAGCAGGCCTGCAAAATGCTTGTATATATTTACTCACAGGACATTTAAGGAACTGTGTACAATTAAAATAACCAAAAATATCCAGGCAGACATTTGAAACTTAGATCTTATAGGGTTAACTTTGGCTAATGCTTACAAGCTGAACGGCAGTTCAAAGGTTAGACATCATGTTTAGACATTATTTTTAAGTAGACAGTAAAATTTTGGTGCGTATTTATAGAGTTAAGGGATTTTTAGATGCAGCCTAAAAGTTTTCCCCTCACAAGCTGCACTGAATCACGATTTGAGCTGATGATGCGAGGGAGGGGACGGATAAAGCAGGGACAACACTTTGCACGCAGGTGGTTGCACGAGCTTACCAAAAAGCCAAGGAAGGCCAACAACTGTCTAAGGGGATTTAACCATGTTATAGCTTTGATGCATTTTAAATTGACCTCAAGCATACTTTGAAGACAAGGCGAGAGGGCAGAAACACACAAAGCAGACGATCAATTACTATTCTATAATTGGACAGGGCTTTAATGAGGCTGGCGGATGCAGTCTTGTGCACCTTTGTCAGCCGGAGTCACTGACGTGGGTGGCCCAATCAAAGCATGTCCTCATTAGCATATCTTCGCACATGCAACACTAGCCTCCAGAGTGAGCCGCTCTTAAAACACAAGAGTTTCTTCTAGGGTCCAATTTCCAGTGATGAGTGACCTCTGTTCACTTCTGCGTGGAATAATAAGTCTCCACTGACATGGGGAAATATGTATTTCTGAAGCTAAGAGATCTGAAAGGAGAGGGAAATTGATTAGATAAGCTCATTGTAAAGATCAACCATGAATAAATTAGAGAATAAGAAATACCTCAACAAGAGAAACCTGGAAAATGATTTCATTTGGAAGAAATTAGCAGGAAGCTTGAAGGTAGCAGCATGTGGTTTGATCAGACCTGAGTCAGTTGCCCACAATAATGTTTACACTCTTTATTCCTCCATGATATCAAACAGCTGCCAATAAATCTGCACCATGTGTGGTGTTGGTATTTTGGATTACTTTCTCATATGTTTTGTTGTCATGTAGTGGAGTTTTCGTTTTGATTATTTAAATGTGCGATATTGCTCTATCTTTCTGCATGTGATGTAGGCAGGGGGTGGACCGGCACGGCTGTTTTTCTTTCCTGTTCGCTTCTGTTTGTGTGCTCAGGGTGGGGAGCAAGCAGATGATGGGAATGCATCATCTTGGGATTATCTCCACACCGTCTCGCTTGTAGTTTTTGGACTTTCTCTTTTCTGGATGTAAATTCATACGCCAGGCTAATATGTTGGTGTTCTGTGTTGAAACTCGAGATATATAAACTGTATCTGCAGTTAAAATGTGTTTCTTCTGCTTCTTTTTGACACTTATCAGCAGATTGACTGAAAGCTTTAATTAAATGCTAATTAATGTAAATGAGCCAAAAAAATACCCTTGCAGCATTTGATCCATCTAAAAACATGAATACTTGGTTCAGTGTGCCATCTAAAGAGCTAAACATGCAGTCTGCTCACTTTATGACTTGATATTTATATACGTAATTAAATGCCACCCTCTGCAAAGCCGAATAATAGCAAAGTACATCGCAATTAATGCAAAGCCTACTTGAGGTTCTGCTACTGTATCTTGCAATATTTTCCAATATGGATGCAGCAGCCAGCAATAATAATAAGCCAACTTGGGAGATAAAAACATGAATTAGTTTCATGATGTGTTAGATTCACTGTAATTTTTTCTCCCAGTGCACACAGCAAGCATGTGTGTGGCATCGTATAATTAGGAGCGCTTTGGGGTTCAGACAAAAAGTCAAAGATGCAAAAAAATCAAAGAGCCAAACCTGCTATTATTGGATTACAGATTTCCAAGTGATGAAAACTGCTATAATGGGACCGGCTTGGTTTAAAATGACGCTGCCCGTTTGTGGAGTTTGAAAAAGCAAAACTGAGAAAACGCATTCGAAAAGGAAAGAGAAATAGTTAAAATGGGTAAATGCTGTGCTTTCAGACTTTGTTCCTGCAGCTTCCATAAAACATTTTCAATCTGTGTTTATATCAGTTTTTCAAATGTCAAGTCAAGTCTGTGAGATGAAGTCAAATCCCTCCAAGAAACTGACTAACAGCAGGATTTCCCCCAATGTGTGATAAGTCTGGCGGGCCACCAGGCTTTACTTGTGCCCCCACTAGGCTTGGCATTGTTTATTTCTTTAACTATTTATAAAATGTTTGCATTTTTTAAGACTTTATAATTTTTGTTCAGGCGTTAAGCTTCCAATCTTTCAATAACACTTAATTATCAAGTAATATTTTCAAATTTCCTGTCAGTTTGAAACATTTTTTAACTCAAAAACACGACGGGCTGCTGGATGAACGACTGCCCTGGCACCCAACCACCGGGCTTTTCTGGGGAAATCTCGAACAGCTTAACCTAAAACACAAAAAGAGGAAAAGCTTCACTTTTTTCATCATTTTAGAAAGTGAAACTCATACTCATATCGTATCCCAAGAGTAAAATATTTCAAGCCTTTATTTCTCATCTAAGTCACTGTAAAGTTGCTCTCATTGCACAAATGTAAAAAAAAAACCTTTGACCTGAACTTTTATGCCTTTCTATTCCTAACGTGGCAAATATTATGCCTGAACAATTCTGACAACGTGAAACATCCTTTGGCAGATTTGTGGCTCATAAATTAGGTGCTAAATGATTAAAAGATAACTGTTAGTAAATATTAAGACTGACGGATAACTATCAAATGTTCATGAGTGAATGTTGCCTCAGGACAAACTGTGTACAGGTGTTGGAGATTTAATGAGAAAATGTTTATTTTTGTGGTGGAAGGCTTGAAACTCGACTCTTAATTTAGAAAACCAGCTTGTGAACGTCTCTGCAGCCACATGTTAATCTAAAGTCATTATTTCTAAGTCTATTTAAAACATCAACTGTTTATTACATATTAGTTGAGACCCTAAAAAATAAAAAAATGAGATATAATCTTCGCTCAACAAGAAATGTAAAAATTCATTTATGCTTTTAAAACACCAGTAGAAATAGGGTAAAAGTTCACATTCTTCATGAATCAAATAGGAAGTGCTTTTACTTTGAAAAACCAAATGCATCTTTGCAGTGGTTCAAGTTTAACAGCTTGGGATTAAGAGGCAGGAGGTAAGATTTTTATTTTGCTTGAAAGCCTTAAAGAAGCTCAGATCGAAAACCATCCATCAGGTCATCACTACGATGCTTCAGCCACCATAAGCAGGTTGTGTCAGTCAAAGTCTGCAAAAACATCCAAAACTAATAAATAAAATGCTCCGTTTTAACAGGTGCTGTGGTCTCACTAAGTGTAGACGCCTACCTGACCGTCGCATTAAAAACAAGTGAACCTTCACTTCTTTTCATGCTGATTCTGTGGAGAAACATTACAGAGTTCATATGTTGTGTGCAACGTTACCGTGACAACAGGTTGTTTCCCAACAGAAACACTGATCGTTTACTCAAATTGCTTAAGATTAAGTTAAACACTTTTAATGGGAGTTAAGTTTGAGGCAAGTCTTTAGAGGGCGAGTCGAAACCTAACAAGGGTGTTACACAACATCCACTTTTTTATTTTTTACTTTACATGTAAATCTGTCATCAAAAGCATTTCTGGAGTGTTGCTTTAATTCTTTCAAGCATGTTTTCTGGTCAGTATTGCACATATTTTCAATCAGTGATGTGTGGAACTGTTTTTTGTTTGGCTGGGATTCCCATGGGACAACCCGTGTTTTGTGGGTATGGGTGTGACGCTCCCTCCACTTTGCATGGAGGGATTCGTCCCTTTACATTCATTATTCTTTATTTTTCAAGGCGTGCCGGAAGTAGCGTCATTTAGGATCCGCTTGGGCTTCCTGGCTATAAAGAGCCATGATCCTATTTATCAGCTGGGTTTGGTGAAGCGGTGAGCTGACTTCTTCACCTGGCTCCACTTTTCAGACTGGCTCTTGTCTGTCTTGTTTCCCCACCTCGACCTTGTTTGACCTTTGCTTTGCTTTATGCTTATTCCACCTCCCCCTTTCCTGACTTGTGGAGCAACGCTTTGTGGTAGTGGACCAGTTGTTGCTGTGACCTTTTGTGTTAGGTAACACCAGTTCAGATCTGGTTGGACTGCTGGTTATTTCTTTTGCGAGTGGTAACAGGGTGACTCCATTTTGATTTTGCTGTGAACCTGTGGTAGGTCACTTGTGTGTCAGGTCTGTGTGTGGTTTTCTCCTCTTAAGGTACCTTGAGGATGTAGAAGCAGTAAAAACATGTCCTGCTTCAGCTGCTGTACCATTCTTTGTCAGTAACAATTGTGCTAATTGACACTATGAGCCTGTAAAATATATGATTCCACCCCTTAAAATCTTTGTTTTTGCTGTCAAAGTGACTCTAGTCCTCATCGCTGACTTTTTCTTCTTCCTGATTTTATAGGATAATCTTATTCACCTGAACCAGAGGAAAACTATGTTTTCCATTTGTCTTCAATACTATTTATTGATTACATGAACTCGCCACCAACATATGTTGAAGTTTATGCTTGGAACAAGACATGATATGAAATACTCTGAGGTGTACGGACGATTTTCGACGTGAGACATGAAAACACAAACATGATCATTTTTTTTTGTCTATTTCCTGTCTTCCAGTCATACCTGCTGCTGTTCCTTCATCACTGGATGATATATGTGATGGCTAAAATCAGAAAACTTTGCTTCTCTAACGATGTGTTTCTACAGTGACCTCATTAATCTGTTAAGAAGCCTCGCAGTCTTTACTGACATTTACGCTCGGTTAACATATGCCGCACAAGCTGACAGTTTACACACGGGGAAAGCGAGGATAACAAATGTGGTGCATCTCACAGATGCGGAGACTCTCAGTTTACTACATGACTCAGCAAACACTCAGTACCGACAGAGCACTCTGCATCAAAGCAACTTGAAACGACTGCTCTGTGTTTTTAACATCAAAGTCAACATCCTGTGTTTTGTCTGTGCAGCTGACGCCTCATTATGGTTAGATCACTTAATCTGTAATGTTGTCTCCAGGAAGCAGCCGAGTTTTTATGTTTATGTAGCCTAAAACATAAAAATTGACATTTCAAACTTCACTGTCTGGAAAGTTAGAAGACGGGGTGTGGCAGAACCATATGGTCGCATTAAAAGTCTTTGTGTAATTAAATGCTTGAAAGCTATTTGGGCCTTGTACAACTGCAGTTCTTTTAAAGTCTAATGATCGCTTTTAAATGGCCTTGAATGCGTCGCATCATTTGGTTCTGTTTTTTATGTATATTAATATTTAACAGATGGAAATATATTTGTATTGAATGAAATCTAGTTAAATTGAGTTGGTACTGCAAACAGTAACTTTATTTCTTAATTACAAAGAAGATTTAACAACAATTCTGCCTCAAATAAAGGTTTGTCTTGCACCTGACCTGCTTCCCTCTGCGTCTCTGTGGGTGGTGGTATTTTCTCTAAAGTCAAGCACCAAGCAAAAAAAAAGAGAAAAGAAAAAGAGTCACCACCTGGATTTGCCAAAACAGACAGGTAAGAGTCTTCCAGTGGATAATTACTGCATGAATGATTGTGTTTCACCTGGCAACAGGATTCTTTATCTGCTGCAGTAAGTAGGCTATAATTTCTTAAAGACATATCAAATAGTTATTTGAAAATGTTAATTTTTTTTTCAGAAGGGTCAAGCTGCAGGCATGCATCATGCAAAGGAAAACTGCAAACATTTGGGTTAAGAAATGTCCATTGCATTAGTAAACACTGGAAGAAAAGTTTGGAGCAGAAATGTAGTCTGATAAAACCTTCAATCACTTTAGATGAGCTTTTGGTTTTGTAAAATAAAACAGCAGAATACATATCCATGTTTAAGAATGAGGGCATCTCCACACATACAATGTGAAAAAAGACTTCAGTTGGCAAAGAAGCACAAATACAGGACTTTAGAGCAATGGCAGAAAGTCATGAGTCCAGATTTATGCTGTCCCAGATTGATGGGCGCATCAGGATGAGTAGGAAGGCAGATGAAGTGATGCACTCATCACACCCTCTGTCCTAGATGGTAAAGTCTTTATTTAAAACGTATGAGCCCAAAGAATGAGGTCAGCTGACTACCTGAATGTCCTAAATGATCAGGTTATTCCATCGCTGAATTTCTTCTTCCCTCATGACACGGGTACAGTCGAAGATGACAATGCCAGGATTCATGTGGATTAAATTGAAAAGACGTTGGGCAGCTGCTTTCTTATCCATCATCTCTACAAGATCTTGGAGAAAAGTAATAAATGTGAGACTGTAGGAGCTTATTGGAATGATGACATGGCAAATGCACGGCGTAATCAAACAGTGGAGGCAGGCACACAAATGATCAGTGTTTGGATTGTTATGGGACATTGTACAAAAGCTATTTTGTTTTTCTTACAAGTAAAATCATGAACTCAAGATGCAAGGTACAAAATTTTGTTCACGATGGAAATGTGATTGAAGATGTCATGCTGTCATAAGGTTTTGTCACCATTTTCTCCCCGTACTTCATCAGCGTCTCCTGGCATCACATGAACCACTCTCTGCATTTGACTCTCCTAAGTCTATCATGTCATATATCCTGTCGTCTCTGTTCTCAAACCACAGCAACCATCTTAACTGCTGGATAAAACCGTAATGTCTCAGACTCTGTCCCCATGTCCTCAAGCAGTTTAGCTGGTGCTTAACCTGCGAAACTTCTGCATCTAAAAATAGAAAGCAGGCCTCGGTGTTCCTGTCTGCACCAGGCTTTTACATTGACTCGTCTCCTCTGCTGAATCCTCCCCGGGCAAAGTAAGCTTTATGATGTAAGCTGCATCAAGATAGGAGGACCAGAGAACCATTTCTAGTCTGGGATAAGTCATAGCAATCTTAGCTGGAAAGCTTGAGTGTCTGATTGATGTCTATTAGCTTCAAACCATGCGCCGCTGACAGCTTGCGGAGGACTGATTAATGGCGGCTGGGCATTTGCTCCATGACCTTCATAAAGGTATCCTATGGCACATAAAGAACTGGGTGGTTTATGAGGTAGGGCACCAATATAGCCTGAATTAGCCCCCAATATTGTAGAAATTATGAAGTCGAAGAGAGTGGGCACTTTTTTAAAACATTTAATTAAATTTTAGGAAGAGGGGAGAAGTTTCCATGTGGCTCTCAACAGAAGGTTAATTTGTCCCCTATGACTCTTTTCAAGATAATTTAATTCTTTCAACCTCCTCCCCTTTGGTTCAGTCTTTTCCTGAGATTCCTCTAGTCAGAGAACTTCTTTAGCAAGTGATGCCCTTTCATGGGATGGTTATAATCTGCTCTCAGTGCAATACTCTGAATACTTCCACCACTGGAACCTTTAGCTTTGCTTAAGTTGCTGCAGAGCTGATAGTCATTTCTACATCCTGAAGTTTTTAAAGGGGGCCTCAAGGACCTGATGTTTCCAAAATCAGATTTTTATCCATGATTATTTTCATTCTGTCTTTTCCTTGTAGCTGCAGAGCCCAGTTGACATTGACTCATCAGTGAGTAGCTGGAAGAGTCCTCATTAGGCCCGAGTGAGACCAGCTAACATGGCTCCTAATTTTAGCTTTAATGCCAGAGTAATTAATTCTTGGGTAGATTTTAAATTAAATTCGTGTCTTTTTTTACTTCGCAGTGGATCAGCAACCCATCCGCGGTGAACTAGTCCTCTCACATACCGACTGCTGCAGAGAGACAGACGGTGTGTGACTGGGAGGAGTAAAATGATTTGATTTATAAATGAAAGTATAACGAACAGATTCATTCAAATAACTGCAATAATCTTAAAAGAGATAAAAAAAAGTGGTCAAACAGACTGAAAATAAGAGCAGAAAACTAAATGACTGTGTGAAGCTTGATACTCTGAAGATTCATGGCATCCATAATTAGGATATTAAGACTTATCACTTTTTTCTCTTTTCCATTTATTTGCTCTAATACTGCTCTTTGAATGTGCAGCTTTAACATTCTTTGTAACACCAGCGTTTGGTGTGAAAAGTGTTGTAATTTTATGTTTCAGAACAGTTGGACACCAGCGAGCGTAAAAACCAAAGGACACATGGATAGACGTGGCATGGGACATATATCTTTAAATGATGCATGAGGATGGCCAAGCAATTGGTGTCGCCAGCGTCGCTGACAATCTGTGTTGCTCTTACATAAAACTAAACCTCTTTGCTTCTGTCAGCAACTAATGGGGAAGGACAAAGAAGTCTGAAATGTTTGACAGGGGGTTTAAGTGCAAAGAACGCAGAATAAAGAAAGAAACACCCTGAACAAATGCAAATCTCTCTCTTGGTTAGCCCAAGTAGACAAATTCAAGCCGTTTCAAATCTCAGACCAATCTACCGTTGCAAACAAGTGGTAATCCTTTATTTATTTATTAATAAAATCAAATTGAGCAAACGAGGCTTTTCGTCGCGGTCTTGTCTATTATGGCTGAATCTGAAACTGGGAAATTTCTTTTTAAACAAATTGAAGCCAGGTCTCCATGCAGTGGGACATTTTATGGCAGGTTTAGCAAGGAAATCTCAAAGGCTCATTAGATGTCCTCTGGCTGTTCTTGGTAGCAAGAGGGTATCTGCATTTTTTATCTGAAAAGGCAGGCTCCACTCAAACAAGACAGGAGCTATTATGAAACTTGTTCTTGCCAAACTTTAAAATACATTCCACCCAATGAAGGAGAAATATTTAAAGTCCTTGCGAAACTGTAGGTCAGAGTTACCCCTGATGTTAGCTCCAGCCCTGAAGGGTTGTTACCCTGTCTCCGCTTTAAATGATGGGCCACATCATTACCGGGCTCCCGCACCGCTGAGGGAGAAAGGCGACGGCAGGTGTGTAGCGGGCGAGAAGCAAAGAGCCGCACCTCGAGTGTGCGCGGCGAAGCTGCCGGGTTCAGCTGCCCACATATGAGATTCAAATGCAGGGACAGGTGTGCTGCGACAGGGCTGTGTCGGACCAGGTACATCTGTATCTCTTCCGGCGCAATGTGGAGGAGGCGGTGAGTGACAGCAGGTGGGGATGCGGCCCAATTAGAGCAGGGCTGTTGGAGGATGATGAATGGGGCTGGCTCCCAGAGCCTCGGAGAAACACATGCATAGGCAGGCTGGAGATGCCCACAGCTGTCTCACTGAATGAGTATAAACATGCTGAGGGGCTCCTCCATACTGAATAATGTGAGCAGCATCTGCAGGTTGGTGTGCGCTCCTCTCCCCCTTTCCACTTCTTCCTCACAGCCTCTGACAGTTGTGATCTTTCCCCCTTGACGGCTGTTGCCTTGAACCAAATTTAGAGAATCACGCAGTGTGTGGCTCACTCCCCACGTAGATTCATATACGGGTTAAAATATATGTTGCGTACAAAAGGCTGCTTTTCAAATGTCACGGTTCATCGCTGTGTGGAGAGAAGCAGCTTGAGTGAACAGTTCAATCACTTGTTGCTAGCCGAAGTAATCAGAGTCCAGTTCTGCTGAGCAGAAAAGATTTTACTCATAACCGGCATATTTCCCTTTTAAAGTATTTAAAGTGGACACACACATTGATTTAAATATTAAATGTCTTTATACGAGCTGATATATTTAATTAACTGGAATATATTACATATTTATATATACAATGCTAAAAGATACAACTTGCACCTTCTTGATTCCTGCTGGTTTTGATTTTTTTTCTCCCACTTAAATATTTTACATCTTTAAAATTGTAACATCAAATACAAACAGATTAAATACTAAATTAATCAAATGAGAAAGTTAACCAGACCAACCTGCTCCTTTGTGGAAATTGTCTCCTAAACTTAACTACTAGCATATAAATATTTCTGGGATGAAAAAAGTTTTGAGCTGTAAAACGGTGTTGTAGAAAACTTAAGAAAATGAAATATATTGCGACTAACACGCTGTCATAAAGACCCAATTGACATTATTTTTATTTCCATTTAAGTAAATAATTCATTTTCAGTTCAGTTTCTTTTGCAGTAATTTATGAAACGCACTGTCGCCAGGCACTTTACAAAAATAAACAAGTCAATATAAAATCAGTTTTCTAAATCTCTGCTTCACTTGCTGAGCTGCAGCCTCTTCAGCATGTTTATGCTCCATAAACATGCTGAAAAATAAACATTTGTTTTGATTGGTGCAGTTTCAGGATCAACTTACAGTCAGAATTATTAAGAACTAATAAAAAGAATCATGAATTATGTTTAATAATGAACACACACACACACATCTATTCCCCAATGACTGACTTACAAAGAAGAAGAATGTATCGCAAAGCCAAACGCCAGTTAACCTACAAACTACTACTGACAGGGAAAACGGGAATTTTCTTTGACTTGGAATTAAAAGCTCAAAATATTATTTGATCAAAAGCAAAAACTTAATAAGGTTTCTGCAATATTTCAGAATCGTAAAGAAAGAGATTTTGCAGTCTAATTCAGACTTCTGAAGCCTACCTTCATGTAAGATTAGGAAGTAAAAAGTGGGATGAAACGAGCTTTGATCCGCCTGCTTTGGCTAGGAGAGTTTCCAGAACAGAACAGGAGCCCTTTCATGGAACCAGTATGTTTCCAGTTAGGAAGTGCTGGACTCTACAGGCGCTGAACCTTTGGATGTTAAATCACTTAACAAGTCAGAGCATTTATACTAATTGTGTAGCATTCAAATACTGCTGCCGTGATTCAGTGTAAACATTAGGCACTTAATCTTATGCAGGACTGTGAAACATTTCTGCCTGTTCTGATGTTGGGAACTAAATTTTCAAAGACATTCATTAAAATTTTATTATGTATGGCACATTTCAGATTATTTCTTCTTGGTAAACCTCCCTGAACCTAATTTTCAAGAAGTCTGTTGATCCTGAAATATAGAAAGAAAAGCAGTGGGGACAGTAGCATCAGGGGAAAATGAAAATACCAGTTGTAGATCCCTAAGTACAATCAAAAGTTGTGGCAGGACTTGCTACTCCACAAAATGTATTTAATTTCCTCAGGTTTAGGCCGGTATAACGCATCTTTCTTCAAAGCACCAACATGCACACCAGGACACAAAGCAGTGTGACAGCAGCTTCGGTTCGGTCTGCGGCTCCAGCTGCAAAGCGGTGCCTCAGGGGAGGAGTAATCATGAGGGACTAATTGACCAATCAGAATCAGACTACAGATACAAGGGAAGCTATGCAATGTTATTGTCATATACTAAAGGGGCAGTGTTATGGATATGCCAGGCACATGCAGGATTTATAATACAATCGGTTGTTATAAAAATACTGTATGTCTCAAACATGACTTAACTTTTTAATTTAACACCTTGAAATTGGGCCTCTGTCTCTTTAAGAAACTCCAGGACATCCTCACTACATCCATCCTCTGTCAAGTATTTAACAACATTTTCGTTTTTCTTTTTTCACCAACATTTCACTGAGAAGTGGTTCACATGATGATCTCAGCAGATTCCCAGTTCCACCTGAAGTTTGCTAATTGCTGCTGGCTAGTCTAAAGGAGCTGAGTGGGGGAGTTGCAGAGGAGGGGAACAAATATACATTCAAGGTTTGACACGTTAGAAATCAGTAGTAACATTACAAATAATTAAGGATTATTTGAAAACTTTTGGACGTCTACATTGTCAAAATGAGCTTAAATGAAGCTACTTTTCATTTCCATTTATGGGAATCTTAGCAGGCGTTGCCTGGCATTCAGATAAACAACTTGTACCAACCTCTGTGGGAACAACAAGTGGTTTTAACTCAACCTATTGTTGTAGGTGAGCTGGAGAAAAGTAAAAGTATCACATCTGAGGAAAGTTGCTCTTCATTCTTTGCTATTTTTACAGCAGCCACGCATTGGGACGCTTCGATGGAAGCCTGTATTTGCAGCAAATAGGTAGGATTCTTTGTGCGAGTACATGACTGGAAAAATAAATCACAGTGTAGAACTTGCATGGTGGTTCGAGGGCTCAGACACACCTGTAGCTTTAGCTTCCAGTCTTTTGTGGAAGAGATTAGCAGAGCTTTATAATTCAGTTTCATTACTGTTTGAAATAAGAAGCGGCTTTTCCGGGGCCACCTCTCGGCTCCGGTATTTTTGTGTCATTACATTAATTCCCTGCAGTTACAACTTAGCTCCCCTTTTCCTCTGTAATGGGTAGTTTGCTCAACAAAGTCTTTGAAAGTTAATTATATAAACTTCTCGTTTGTGTGTGAGAAACACAGCATCCACGTTTGGGCAGACAATGCAATTCGTAAGGTAAAGAGCTTAAAGAGCCACATGGTAATTCCCTCAGGAGTTACGTTAGCTTGCATCAGTTTGAGGGTGAAGGTGATTATCGAAGGTGGTCAAAGAACAAAAACAGTGGATTTAGAGACATGAGCAGCCTTAGATGACTCCAGAAGAGGAAGGAAGAAGAAGAGAGATGACGCTGGAGTGAGGAACGAAGCCACGTGAATGTAAAGACTAAGCTGAGAAAACAGAGAGAACCTTTACGAATTTTAATATTTTAAATCAAAAATCATTATTCTAAAGCATGCGAGTAACCTCCACTGTATATCTCTCCAAAAACAGAGCACAAAATGAAGGAGGGCGTGAAAGTTACACTGCCCACATTCACCAAATGGCAGAAATTACACCATGAACAGAGTGTGCATGGTGTACACTCTGCGTTTCCCAAGTCCTATGAAAACCTGCCATGTTCTACAGTGAAACATACATTCATGGTTGATGGCCCAGGCCCGGTTTCAGTTCCCTGTGAGCAGCTTTAACACAACTGTACGCAGATACATTAGTTCACCTCTTCATTATGTCCAGTAATTTAGTTTGGAAAGTGAAAACCATTATGTTATAGATTCATTACACCTACAGTAATATAATTTAAGGCTTTATTTCTGTGAGTGTCTATAATTATTGCCTCAACAATAATTAAAGCAACTTGGTTGTTTCTCGGAAACAACTTCGTTTATAAGAAAGTATCATATCACATGAGGCAAATGAAAAAGTTGTTTTCTTTTAAAACAGAAATGCAATGGCCAACATTTTGCCTCCAGAACGGTGGGGAAGACGGTCATCCACAAGAAAGCCGAAAAACGATAAGCATTTCCTATCAGTCTATCCATAATTATTGATTAGTTTTTGTTTTAAATCTGCCACCAAACTGGTGTTGTGACCTTTCCTGTTTCATCCACAGTCTTCACTCAACGTCATTGTTTTTTATTTTTAAGGAGTTATGAGGCAAAGTGACTGAACCATAAACTGCTGCTGTGGCAGTTACTCAGAAGGTTGTTGCTAGGTAACCAAAGAGCGAGTGAGTTGCTAGGTAACCAAAGAGCGAGTGAGTTGGTAGGTAACCAAAGAGCGAGTGAGTTGCTAGGTAACCAAAGAGAGAGTGAGTTGCTAGGTAACCAAAGAGCAAGTGAGTTGCTAGGTAACCAAAGAGTGAGTGAGTGAGTTGATTCCACTAACCTTGCTCAGCTAGGTTGAGTAACTACAGCTTTTGTTCTGCCTACATCTCCCAGAATGCTGTGCGGTTCTGCATCAGTTCAGTGAATATCCCACATATTGAATATTCTATCAGATATTGATCGTGTTTGTCACAATATATATCATTGATTTATTGTCCAGCCCTAACGGTAAGCCAGAAATTGAGGCTCAACCCTGGATTACCTGCATAATGCTGTACAGGAAGTTAATATTTCTGTGTTAAAATATTTTTTATTAATGTTTAATGATACTCTAGTTATGAAGGAAACCAATTCATTAGCTGATCATCAAAATTAACAAAAAGAAATTGTCATAATATCACTCTGTGAAGAACCTATAAACTGCAGGAAGACATTTATTAGTTTGAATTCAGCTGTGTTCATTAGGCAAGGCACTAAACCACAAGTTGCCTATTGAACTGAATAAACTTTTGATGATATTTTAATTTATTGAGCCGCACTCTATAAACGTGACTGTAATAACTGGAGAAAATGAGGTAATCTCTCTTGAAAGCTGGATATTTTTTATTCAAGCTAGGAAAATATTAGAAGCCACTGAAAGCTGTTTTAATGCTTTGCCCTTAAGGGAGGCTCAGTGTTTCATTTCCACGTTGCGCTAAAGGGAAGATTTTCACCTTGTAAAGGTGAAGGTCGGGGTCCTCTTTCAGCTGACAGGTATAATCCCACTCCTACAAAATGGTTGTGTCCACACACTAATCACAGCAGCAACTATAATTGACTGATTCGAGTTGGGCTCAGGCTAATTTATGTGTGCAACCCCAAGAAAGCTTAAAGACAATCCTGAGGCGTCATCTTCGTGATAGATATCACCTCTAATGCCCTTGTTCCTCCTGGCCTCTGCGTGAAGCCTCCTACGTCTGCATTTCTAAATTTGACAGCTTTTTCTTTAAATTGAAGCTCCTTTTTTCATAAAGCTGCTTTATCTGCACTTCAGATCACAGGGTCAAACAAATGGTTTTGGTTTGGTGGGTAAAATCCAGCTTTAGGCTTCTGCAGTTTGAGTCTGCATCTTCAGATATGTAAGGTTCTGTCTTTTACAGAACAAATATGTAATTATTATTGAATGTGTGGAAAAAAAAGACATCTTTAATGATGTTCTAACAGATAAGAATTATTTATAACTAGTATGTGTTTGATTTGCTACCTCTGCTGCATTTTTTCTCTTCTAAAATTACCTTGATCCAAAAGGAAATTTCAGTTAATTCCTGCCACGTTTTATTTGGCAGATGTGCAAAGAACCAACTCAACCAAACATCAAACTTCATTTTCAAAAGTAATAGCTAGAAGTTTGCATGGGGGTATTTGCTTTGTGCAAAATATTTTTGTAAAATTGTAAAACAGTGTTATAAAAAAAAAAAAAAAAGCTTATTGTCAGTCAGAAACCAAAAGAGGAATTCAGTCGACGAACAGCAATGGCCGTTTATTAATCAAAAATACACTCTGATTCCAGGATCAGTAAAGTTGAACTGAAATGGACTTACTTTGAGTCACCACGTTCACCTCAGTTACTGCAGCCAGAAACTAATGATCATCTCAGACCTGAACATTCAAAAACACAGAAAGACAATTACAAAGTCAGCCTTCTAGCACCTGAATACCAAAATACATTTACGACCTTCCAGGTCTCCCATGAAGAAGCAACACTGAGTTTTTATAAAGCTCTAATCTGGAACAAACTTATAGAAAATTGCAAAACAGGCAAAACACTGAGCTCCTTTAAATCAAGGCTAAAACAAAAGCTTACTTTGAATTGCCTGATGGAAAAACAGCTGGAACATCGATTGACCTTTTCAATGTGTGTTTAATTATGATTATTCTTGATGATTTTGATGAGGGCATTTGACAAAATATAATTTTTATTGTAATGTAATATCAAGCCCTTTGAACTATCTTGTTGCTGAAATGTGCGATACAACCAGATTAATTTTTAGATGTTTTTATGATTAGATAAATCTCAATCTTTGAGACATAAAGCTGCAACTTACAAACACACAATTTAAACGTACATTTGACTTTCCGTTTTGGCGTTTGGGCTCTCACTCATCGTCTCTCCCTCTTTAGCTAGACGGAGATAAATTTAATACTTTTATTGATTGCTGCTAGGAAGTTATGCCTTTTGGCATTTGGACATGAATCACTGTACAGTGGCCCCCTGCCTGTTCATTGCTCTGAGATTTTTTCATATCTGACGTATTTGAAACAAAATGCGGCTTGAGAAGATGAAGCACCGAGACACAATGCTACCTGACTGATTTTGCAAAGCAGGCAATCCAGGAGTGCCATTCATGTTGACATGGTGCTGATTGGTTGAACCCCTGAGAGCAGAGATAACTATTAAAACTATTAAATAAGCAGCTATGAGTGTTTTCAGCAGATTGTTGTGGTACCAAATCCCTGCAGATGTGAGGCACTTACTGCATATCGGACCTCCTTCGACTATTCATTTTCCAGTCATATTAGTGGACGTCCACCACATCTACTGCCCCTTTTAGACAGAAAATTAATTCAGTAAATGTCCAACTATAGGCTATTGTACAGAACGGTGATTATTTCTGTCATGATCCGTGGTTTTCTGTGTGTTTTTGAGTTTTTCAATGTGTTCCTGTTTCCCTGTGAGTCTCTGTCCTGTCCTCCCCGTTGATTGCTCCCCAGGTGTGTCTCATTCCCTTAATTACCCCGTGTGTATTTATACCCACCTGTTGTCTGTGTTCCTCGTCGGGTCCTTGTCAATTGTCAAACGTTTGCAGTCTGCGTCTGTCTGTCCGTCTTCCCAGTTGTACTGGTTAAGTCCTGTGTCGACGTCAGTTCCAGTTGATTTAGTCTTCATTGTCAGTTGCTACCGGTGCTTAGCTGCGTGCTAGTTGTTCCTGCCGTGCTGCCTGATTTGGACTATGTGAACTACATTGATCATTAAATTCATCTTCACCATAGCCTGGGTTCTCTGCGTCATCTCCTCACCACTTCAACCCCACCTTATGACAATTTCAGTAGATTAAGATCCATTCAAAACAATTCATGCTGGATCTGGAATGGGTAATGGCAACAGACAAGAAGCTATAAAAAGAAAAGAGTCTGAACTATTTTTTTTCTGCTGGACTCCAGCTCACAACTGCATTAGGTGAATTAGGCTGGAATATTCTATATTATTTTCTATTGTCAGCATATTTGATAAAAAGCCACAGCGCTGGCCCATCTGTTAATGCTTTCTGGCTGCCTCAACTTGTCGCAGCACCAAGGCTTTTATCCTTTTTTATTTATTTATTTAAAAATAAAAACAACTCAGTAATTCATTAAAGCAGGTAGACCTTTACACCGCGGCCTCTTTTTTTTTTTTTGAACAATACTCGAACTGTAGCATACAGTGCTGTTTCCAAGCATGAAATTGAAGTATCTGAAGCTATAGGAAAAAACAGAAAAGCTTATTTAAGATGCAATAAAATGTGCTTACAGTCAAAGGAGCTCAGCAATTCCTGCAGTCACAGGAATTTAATACCATTCCCTCAACCTTTTGAGTCACTTAATTTCTTATCGGAAAATTATTTACAGTGATCCAGTCCACTGACTGAATATGCAGCTGCAGAAATGCAGCTGTTTGTTGGTTTCCTCGGTTTTGTATTTTCGAAGGTTTTACCTGAAATACACATCATTTCTGGCTATTTTTCCTAATATTTAAAATATGTCCCTTCATTTTGTTTTTCCACCCTAAACAATCTGCATATAATCACATTTCAGATGTAACCTTACCATGTGATCGTGGCCAAATTGCCATCTGTGGGAGCTGCGAACAAGATGGACTTCAAGCTGTAAGGTCAGTAGGAGTTGGCTTGGGAATGAAGTCTGAATATGTTGGAAGTTATGTATTCATATGGTCAGCCTAGTTTCTGGAAGGTCATAATTAAATAAAACCCAGAAACTGGGACTCTGGGTGTGTTTGGATATTCGCACAGCGTCAAAGCATCTGCCTGATTCACTTGTGAAGAAATAGTTTTGTAGTTTTATCAAACAGAGCCATGTTTTCTTGTAAGTTATTTTAAAAAAATGTATTGAGGAAGTATGTATCAGTTGATTATAATAATATAATTTAATTGCCAAGTCCTGCTCCTTTATAAATTGTAACACACAAGAAGGAAAGACAAAGTTTCTTTGTCTCGTTATCAGGGATTATATTTATGTTACTTGACAGTAGTTCAGAAATCGACATATTCCAAGATGGCAACCAAGAATGTATTTGTTTCTGTCTCAGCTTTCCTTCAGCTTCTTCCAGTTACTAATAACTCAGGCTTTAGTGATGGTTTTAAGAAAGAAAAAAAAATAAAAACAGAAAAAGAAACAATTTCACCAGCTACAGCTTTGAAAAGATTCAAACTCTGAGGACAACAAAGACCTGCCAGAAAAATTGTTGTTTGGAGAATCAAATGAATTATGAAAGAGAAGAAAAACAATTTAGTCTTACATATCCAGCTGCCTTCCTAATAAATCACTGCCACCCAAAAAGAACTAATTTGTGTTGTTGTGTTGTGAGCATGATTGATGAGCTCGCTCTGGGCTGCAGTAAAGGAGACACAGTTCAACAATGCTCCACAATATCTTTAAAAGTCTCAGAGAGAGAAAAAAATCTTTAGTCTCCTCCAGTCGTATCCATTATAGGTATTGATAATGATAATTTTTCAGAAGAAACAGTCAAAATATTATTATATTTTTTTACTATTGTGAGGTTTGTTGTGGGTTTGGTGCCACAAAAGTAAACAAGTAAGTTAACCTGTAACACTAATAGCTCAGTTTATAAGCTAACCTGAAGAAAATGTATACAAAAATCTGAAATTATATTAAATTTAATAATAGAGGCATGCTCACAAATACGCTTATAAAAAATATCCAGTTTGTAGTTTGTATTTGTTGTAAGTCAGTTTAATAGATTAACTCTAACCTTGCCCAGACATTTACAGCGTTTGTGTTCATGTTAGCAACGGGTTTTGACACCTTCGCTCATCACACACAGAAACATCAACCAGCCATGCAACGCCACGATGCGCTGCGCCACCCACTGGTTGAGACCGGGATGATGTGAAATTTATTTTCTGGTTCATCTGTAAAACTACACTTATGTTAAGCATCAACTTACAGGTTCAATCTAACCGCTCACCTGTATAAATGCACCTGCCGCGCTCTTCACCGCCGCCAGACAGCAGCTCCAGGAGGAGAAAAGCTGCCGTACTCCAGGCATCACACCAGTCAATTTAAGGATGCTTACCGGTCCCCCAAACACAATAAAAACCCAGACATTATTACTAATCAATAAAATCCTCCCAGACCGAACTGGAAAATTGGATATTATGCTGCTAGCACTTAGCAACAACTCATAGGCGGAAATGAGAGCGTTGTGCAAAATAAAAGCTGACCCGCTAAATAATAAAACATAATTTAACGAAGCTTCGGGGCAGATAATTTTCCTCGAGGAATTTTAACAATCGAGGAATCGTTACATGATATGTTCATGTGAAGGACATTTTTTCATTGAGCTGGACAGACAGCAAACATGAACTTTGTGCTGTCCTGGCAACACAGAACATAAACATGTGAATTTTAATGTTCTGGATGCAGCAACCACATACCAGCAAGTCAGAGAGAAAAAAAAACAAGATTAGTGGCTCAGTGCTGTTGTTGAGGAGGGGCTGATTTGACACCACAGACATCAAATTGATATTAATATCTATGAGACGCCTTTACCTTTTGAAATATCGCTGTAGCGGTCAAATGCCTTCCAGGAGTCGGGCAAGCTGAAACATGAATGTTTAACAAGACCGCTGCATCGTTCACCTCGATGCAAGCCTCAAGCTCATGAGCTGAATTATTAACCAGTGCGAGCCCCTCCAAAGTCCTGCTGAAATTACATTTATAGGCCTTCTCTTAGCAAAGTGTTGGGAAACAGGAAAATTTAAAATAAAGAAATGCACACTGACACGCTTAACCATCAGACCTGAGCTGCAGATTTCCAGGGAACACACAACTGAATGGCACAAGATTGAAAGGGCCTAGCTCTCTATTTGATATACATAATTTATTTGGGTTGATTAAAGCGATAAATAAGGCCAGGCAAAATAGAATCAGCCAATAAAAATAATATATCTGCACCTGAAGTGTTTACACCCGGTGGAACAAGGAGAGGTAGACATATTTTTCAATTTAAATAAAAACTGACAGGCGCTCGGCTCCTGAGTCAGGTAATGTAAAATGACACCTCAGTCACTTGTTGAATAGCCAAAATTAATCTGAGTTTAACTTTGTAAAGACCACAGCAATATTGGGTGATAGCTGTGTGAAAGGCAGTGGCTCGTCTGTTTTACTTTAGTGTCAGTAGCACTATTGGATACATTTTAAAATATTAGAAAACATTATTGTTTCCCTCAGGCATACAAGTTTGTTTATCAGTAAGATGGCAAACACTATCACTAAAAATGTCACAAAATACGATACAAATGGATTTTCAATATATTTCATATTCAACTATGCTGAATGAGGATGATCTTGTGTTTTTTTTTATCTGCACCATGCTGATTATTTGTTTGTCTTTTGGTTTGGTTTGATTATGTTGTATGGGTTTTGTTGTGTTTTGTTTCTCTGTAAATCTCTTTTTCATGTTAATTATTTTTTATGCCTTTTATTTTGGAAAAAAGTCAATATGTAGGTTTACTCTGTTTGCACACCTGCAAAGTTTTACCTCGAGTTTCTCAGATGTACTACTTGTCTTGTTTTGTCTGACCATAAAATATTTCTCCAGAAGTCATTTGACCAGCTCAGCTTTAAATTTTAGACAAACCATTTTGGTTTAAAAGCTAGAAAACCAGTCAAGCAATTAAAATGTATCAATTTTGTATGAGGAAGAGCTGACAAAACCAACCCAGAATTGGATTTTGTTGACGGCTTCACAAAGTGATGATACATTTGAGCCTTTATGTTTGATTTTTGACCTAAGAAATATCACAATAATTGTTTTGTTTTCTTTAATGATTATCGGAGCTGATGTTGTAATGTAATTCCCCCATGGGAAAATAAAACAAAAGCCTAATATCAATGTGAAATCCATAAATCTGATGGACTTTATGCTTAAAATAAAGATCCTCTTGTATGCAGGTTTTTCTATGAGCCAAAGTAAACGGGAAATGAAAATTAGATCGCTTAGATGTGATGCATGCAGTGCACGTTATTGAATATATTTTAGGTTTAATCTGTGGCCTGTTTGTTTGACAGTCGTCGTTTCATGTAGTTCTGAATAAATGGTGACATATTTAACAAGCATAAATTCAGCGCAGCTTATTATGCTATAAAGTCCATCAAAATGGCATCATTTTCAGGAGAAAAGCTGCATTATTGGATTTATTCTTCTGATGTCGATATTAGAGCTAGGAAACCTTTATGAAAAAATATCTCCCACACTTCTGCTCTTATTTTAAGAATTTTACTTCCTTTAAGGGTAAAAAAATATGATTGGATTGTCTTTTAGGGAGCGGCTGAGCCAGTCTGCAAACCAAATGGGAAATAAAAAATACAAGTTAGTACACTTTCAGGAACACGAACATTTCTGGTATTTCTGGGCTGGATCTTAATGTTTTGTCAGACTCTCTTCTCCTCCTAACACTTACACTTGCAGCCATCTGCTCAGACAAGAGCATTGCAGTTGTATAGCATTCACAGCTTCCCCACTGCTTCTCCAGCATTGCATTAGACGCGGGATCTGGCAGTACAAGCCACACATAATGAACAGGACTTGCACTATATGTAGGAGTTATAGAGTTCAGATAAGAACAGGCAAAGCAAGAGCTGCTCTGATTGGCAGCTGCATTGATAAACAGCTCTCTAATAGGCTGTGGATAGGAGCATCCCATCCATGACTGATTCTGACAGCTATGCTGCTCCGCTTCAAAGCCAAACATCGGCTCTCCTCAATCTGGCACCAGACCTCATTTTCACATGTTGCCTCAGAAACGCGGATGGCAGCCATCTCAACCTACAAACTAACCGCAACACCCTGGATTCACCCCACCCAGGCGTTTGTATATGCAGTAGTAAAGCCGTTTCCTACTCTCTCGTTGTAATTGTGTGCCACATACAACCTTCATAAGTTGAAAGTTTAGCAGAGAGTGGCCACTTCAGGAGACGTGGGAGAGAGACGTGAGGTGATTGGAGCCAATGCTTGAAGCAAAGAACACATATATGTTTTACATTAACCCAGAAAATGTTGTTTTGTACCAGGCTGGAAGCGAACTACAGGGTAGCCTGAAAAACATCGTCCTCAGGCCGTTTTACAATTTATAGAAAAGTAATTTTCTGGCCTTCGCCATCAAACACCAACACATTCAGTCCTTTACAATGCTCCATGCTGCCTGCAGGTGTAATATTTTTAAATATTCATTTTAATACATTAAACACTACATGCATCATAAAAAGAACTGTTATATTATCTTCACATTTAGGATGTGAGAATTGAGTTTTATAAAAGCAGCAGGATGGAGAGATGACTCGATTATTGGGCGCTGTAATCGAGTACATTTTTAAAACGGATGGTAAAGTCGTTGTTGCTTTGTCATGAGGACCGCTGATGTGAAGAGAAATAATCAAAGAAAGATAAACATGATTGTAGCTAGGCAAACAGGTCTAGTTTTCTGTATAAACAATTGTCTAATTTTTTCATAAAGTAGAGTTTCACTTTGGTATGTTAAGCCAGTGGAAAGCCATTCCGACTTCCCTACTAAAACCGAAACCTAATAACTAAAATCTAATTATTGCTGCTGCCACGTATTGTAGAGTTTACACAAAAACCAACTAAAGAAAAGCTGAGCGGATGGGAACAGATGGAAACAACAGGACAGAGTAAAACTGCAAAGTAAAAAGACAACAGTAAAACCAAAATCCTGAAAGAAAAATCAGTTTTACTTTAACTAAATGCTCAGATGAAACCAAGTCAGCTTAGTCAATAGGTCGTTTTTTACAGCTTTATCATGAAGTATGATCTTTTACATCAGGATTTTTTTTCCCCCAAAGTGTTTTTGATTTTCTAAAGGCATAAACAAGGTGGAAAAAATTGTAAAAATGAAAAAAAAAAATGTTGTAGGAATTTTTCTAGGTGATCAGTTGTTTTTTGGAAAATGCATCAGTTTAACTGGTTGTTAGGGGTTACTTGATTTCATAATATTTTTTTCAAGAATCCTCTAAGGTGGAAGGAGGGACTAGGTTGGTTAGCATGCTTCTTCGTCTGTCGGCCATATTGGATTTAACAAAAAATGTCTTGCACTTGCAGTGGATGGCCAGTAGTTGGCAGTGTATTGCATGATACACTAGTAAAAATCCACAAGAAACACAAGAAAATAGCTTTAAGGGTGCGTTCATTCTGCAGTATGAAGTGACCCAATTCCGAGTTTTTGGTAATTCCGATTTTTTTGCTAGGTCCGTTCACACTGCCAGTAAATGCGACCTGTATGCATTCTGCAGTGTAAACGGGCAAACGACCTGAAAGTGTCCCGCATGCGCAGTAGAGGGCGCAATAGCGTCAGCGTTCTCAGTGTTCTGCCAACTGCCATGAAAAGAAGAAGTGCTCAGTGTTTGCGGAAGTAAACATGGAGGCTAACGGTGGAGCTTAGCTTACATATTTGAAGTTGTTGTCCGGCCGGAGCAGCATATTAACAACTTAATCCTTATATAGTCCGTCATGGTTGTTGTTTTTCTTCCCACTTGCGCGTATCAGGACGCAGAATAGTGAGATTTGTTGAGAATCAGTGACGTTCAGTTCGGATGAAGGCGACCTGGACGTTAGGTCGCATTTGAATCGGATACGTGTCGGATATGGGTCAGATTCGACAAAGAATCCGACCTGTGCTGTTCACACTGCCATGAAAAGATCGGATACAGGTCGTCAGAAATATCGGAATTGGGTCACTTCAGGCTGCAGCATGAACGCACCCTTAGATAGCTGTCCACTGCAGTGACCGTTATGCATGAAAGAGTTTTAATTAAGTTGCTGGTCCACAGATTCGTTCCTGAACCAGAACTGAAACAAAGTGGAAATCTAGGTCAATTTGAAGTGCTTTAAAATGTATCTGGAAAAAATTAATTCATGGGAAGCAAAGTGTGTAAAACATTAAGCCAAGCGTTAAACCACAAAGCAGAAACATTTGCTGGGCAGTAAGTGCTTAGCGGATGTGTGTCCACCACTTGAAGTTTCCAGGTTCAGCACCGTAGAGCTTCGGTCCTGGGAATATTACTGCAAATGGCGACATCCCATCTCCCACAAACCTGAATCAAGTGGCTGAATCCCCTCATCACTGTAGTTCTGCTGTCAAGCCAGTAATTATTCGTGGGAAGGAATGCATCTATAAATTACAGGATGGAAACTCCTGAGGACTAGAATCCTGTTTCTGTTTGTCCTGCCTCTGCTGCATCAGGGTTTAACTTGCTCTGCTGAGCTATTCTCTGACTGCATGGCAACATAATTTTGTTTCTGTAGTATTTGTAATTTATAGCATCTTAAGGAGTGTGCTAAATAAAAAATGAGTAGATTATTGCTAAACATGGCGTAGGAGAAAGTTCTTGTACCATCATGCTGGACTGATTGCAGATCCTCCAGTCACTGCAGTCACGTTTCTTTACATAAGGTGACATTCGTATCTAAATATAGCCGAAAAAATAACTTCCACACCGTTAATCCCAATACACAAACTTAATTTAAAATGGAAGTGAAAACATGAAGTTGTGCAGCATCCTGGTCATGTTTAGATCTTTGTAACACATTAGTTTCCCAGCAAACACAGCAGAACAGGGAGCAGCAGTGTGACAGCAGTTTAGGACACGATAAGGACTTGATGCTGTCAAAAGGACTTAAAAAATTAAGACTTTTTTTATTCAGGAGACAAAACAAATCTTAAAAGACCCCAATGCTTGATTCCAGTCCATTCAGCAACCAGAAAGTTTGCTTCAGCTGAAGTTCAAAATACTTTTTTCTTCTTTTTTAACAGGCAAAATTTCTTTATTTGTCAGATGTAAATTTGTTTTCTTGTAATCTCCAAATTTGGATAGGATTACATTAGTCAATTTTTATCCATAAACCATCCTTTCCAATCTGTTCAAGAGTTACAACCAAAAATATTGACATTTGAGTCATATTCTAGGATTAACATTGAAAATATCAGCCCATCCATGTTGGCTCCATGACATGAAAAAGTGATTAAAATATTTATTCACTCAGATCAGCCCAAGTGAATTAAAATCTTTCTGCTGTGGCAATTGAATCAGGGAGTGTTTGCTTTTT
This sequence comes from Poecilia latipinna, assembly GCF_001443285.1. NCBI lineage: Eukaryota > Metazoa > Chordata > Actinopteri > Cyprinodontiformes > Poeciliidae > Poecilia > Poecilia latipinna. Next base: position 129,676 of record NW_015112826.1, read on the forward strand.
AAATTTCCTTCCTTCCACGTAGCGTTCCAGTTTTTGTTGTTGGCCATTTTTCCCTGTAATAGAAAAAAAGTCAAGTCAAGAGCTTCGACTGAAATGAGCGCACACTTTGCCAGGCTGGCAGGTCAGTGCCCAATTGGGAGCCCTTAAATGAGTGCAACCTTTGAAAGAGCTGTTGTTTGCTGAACCAAAAAAGCTGCGGTCACGGTGGAAGTGAGCACACAAGTACTTTTTCTTGTAGGGCTGACATATCACAGCTAGGATCCTGCTACTCATAAATGCCTGGCCGCCTGGCAAGGTCATCGGCTGAATCGGGGCATCCTTGGCTTTGCAGTTTGCAATGTTCTGAGCTGCACATTACCAAGTTGCTGTGTCCTCCGCCGCCTTTCATGTCACACGGCCCCTACTAAAACCTCAGTGTAGACTAAATGGGAAGTGTTAGTGAAATGAGGCATTTTCTATAAACTTGAATTCTTGTAGACAAGCTCTTGACTATTATAAGAGTTTTCATGCTGTGATTTTAATTGGTTTCCAATTAAACTCAGACCCACAAGCATTTTGCAAATAAAGTTAGTAATGGTTTCCAGCATTCCTTCGCTAAAAATGGCACATGGACACGAAAACACACATCCTCCTGTGTTACCAAAAGGTCTTTTTTTCCACTCCTTAACACAAACATCCAATTAATTGTGGTTAGTACCCATTAAAGAGCTTTCCTGTGACATTTGTTTGACTGTCAGACAGAATCAAATCACATTTGTAACCTGAACTGAAACAGTTTTCCCTAAAAGCAGGTCCACAAATTACAGTTTTTGTTTTGATGAGTTTGGAAGTGGTGGTATAAAAGGACACGGCTAACAATAGCCAGAAACTGTTTCAATTAGGCTCGGTTTTAATTTGTTGCAAGTAACATTTAGCAGTTGGCTTTGGATGAAGACGCAGCTTATTACAGTGGCTGCAGGCATGGTGCCTCTGCAGTCTACTGCCTTGTCCCCTCCAATTAAAATAAATGAAATTATATCTGAATTTAGTTTTAATTACTGGTCCAAATCAAGTAAAGTCTGAAATCAGAATGTCTGCAACTTTTCAGAAGACAACCACTGACCTGAGTGGAGGTCACCAACTCATAGGTTGAGTCTGAATCAGGAGTGGACGAGATTTATTTGAGATTTGTCCAAAAGGAAAATGTCTTAACAATTGATGGGTCACACTTGTCAGCCTTGCAGTTTTCTTCAGGGTATTGGAAAGGAGTTTCTGGGTTATTATCAAACCTGGGATTTAGGAGGAACACGAGAGTTTTCAGTGAAATGTTGGCTCTGATTGTGGGAGTTTTGTTGTCCGGTCCACTTTAAAAGGCTATCCACACTATTATGAAAAAGTGCTGCCAACTTAAAAGTCTCTTTAATTGTTTTTGTCACAAGTGAGGTTCAGATCATTTGTCAGTATTTCTGCTCGAACAGAAAGGATGCATTTTATTGAGAATCTTTAAATGAAGAAAGCCGACAGCGCTGTCAATCAAACGGACTGGCAGTTTCTATAAGGTCAGGCCATTCATGTATACTTCATAAGTAAGATTAGTAAAATGCAATTAAATATTACATTATGGAGAAGGTATGTGTCTAACCATTGGTAACCAAGGAGAAAATGCCCCACCATCATGTAGCCCAGCATGAGGAACAAAAAAAGGCAAACATCTAGAGTTGGTTCACTTATAAATCTGCTCTGATGTCAGTGGTATAAATAATATGATGTAAATTCAGACAAAGGCTGCAGCTTGATCAAATCAACAAACACATCAGGAGGGAGAAGGTCCGGGTTGATTTTTAACTGTTTTTAACTTTTGTAACTCCTGCTGTCTGTGAACCCAACTAGCTGCACTACTTCCACAGATAAATTAGCTTGAACTGAACATGTAGTTACATGTAACTTCATGTAACTACATGTAGTTACTGGGTTCACAGTCAGTGTTTTCTGTCACTGCAGAGACAAAGTTACATGTATTGATCTTCTTGATGTGTGATGGTACAATGTGGATATTCTGCTCAGCTTGTACAAACTGAATATAAATTAAACTGAATGAAGATTAAATGCAATTCAATATGTTATTATTACTATATTAAATAAACAGGTAAAATGACTGGATCTTTTGACCTTGTCAGCCAAAATGATGGACAGTGGAGGAAAAAGTAAAGACAAGGACTGACCAGCCTTAACAAAGACGGACAGTGTGTGTGTTGTTTTTTTTTAATAAGAAGAATTCACACAGTATAACTAAAATACTCTAATTCTCATTTGACAGCCGGGTTGCCCGTTTTGCTTTGCTGCCATTAAGATAGAGGCTGACTGCAGGTGGAGACTGTGGCCTGCTCATGTGTTCAAACAAGCACTCGAGGTGGAAAGCCAATAAGGGCTCTCATCCCTGTTTTCACCACAGTGCCTTGTGTTGGCTGATTGGGGCACCTGCAGCATCAAGATGGAGCCTGCATGCTACAACGCTTTGATGAAGCAAATAGCTGGCAGGAAGATTTAAAAAAAAAACATCATTTATGTTTTTCAGAGAATTTTGGATCTTGAATTGTGATCTACAGCAAATACCACGTTTTCTAACTTGAAAGAAGATACACCAGATCAGAAGTTTTGTCAATTTTCTCTTATTTATTACAAACTCAATGCCTTGTGAAAGTATCGACTGTAAACCTTGAACTTTCACACATTTTATTTGTGAAAAACCTCATATTTTTAATGTGTTTTAGGTTCTTTACATGCCAGACCAACACATAAAAACTAAAAAATCTTCATTGTACTGTCTTTCAAAGCCAAGTGCAGCCAAACTATTTCAGTAAAAGATGCTAGCTGTTTGTCTCAGTGTAAGTCCAGCTGAGTGGAGAACACCTCAGAGGTTTACTAATGAACAAAAAGTATCATGATCACCAACAAACAGCAGCTAGGTCAGGGATAAAGCAGCCAAGAGGTCATGGCAGCTCTGGATGATATCAGGATCTGTTGATGCAACAACTGTGTTTTGTGGATTTAACCATTAGAGACAGATAAGGATTTCATAGGAATCCCATCTAATCCCAACATGTTCACCACATATGACTGGAGACTATTCCTGAGGTAAAACATGGTGGTGGTAGTATCATGCTGAGGGAAGCTTTGCTTCAGGAGTTAACCAGGAAGCTAGTCGGATCTTAAGGTATGATGGAGGGAATTAAACACAGACACTGTCTGAAGAAAAACTGTAAAAGGCTAAAAAGACTTAAAATGACACAGCTGGAGGAACAACGGAGAGGGTTGGATGAAAGTTTATCACACAGAATGGTCCAGTTTTCAGACGGTGCTGGTGTGTCATATCATTCGGAAAAAATAGATGAGACTTTGGTTACAAAGTGGCAAAATATGAAACAGATAAAAGACCAACTCAGACTCCTGTTTCATAGATTTGCCCTTCAGGGATGGTCAAAGTTTCTGACATTAATTTAAAAGCTGCAAAGAGGTTTTATTACTCTTTGCAGCCCCCGTTGTTGAAAAGGAGTGCCGGTTGGAGTTTTTATTTTCTTTTTCACCCATAGGGGCAGAACTTCGACTCGGCAGTAAATTTAATGTTTTTGATTGTTGATTCAACGTTGCATGACTCTGTGTCTTTGTGTTTAATGACGTAAAGCACTTTGAAATGCCTTGCTGCTGAAATGTGCTATACAAATTTAATTTGATTTGATTCATAACGATGAGATGAGAATTAATATTTTTTCTTCAGTTTCTTAAAATCTTCCACTTTGCGTGTTGAAGGCTAAAGAGCTGATGATGTGATGTCTTGAGGAAAGCACGAGTTGTGATGCTGAAAATGAGTCGTGCAGATCCTGGGGGCTGTGGTCCGCCGCTCTCCAAAGGGAGGCTGATGGAGCCATCATTACAGAGGCTTTAGAGCTGCAGAGAGATAACCGGGTCTCACCTTAACTCTCTGCTCTTACCGATTCTCTTTGAACTCACTGCCAATTTGGCATGCTTGGGCAGACATACACCTCTAAGCTTTAAAGAGCCCAACGTTTCGGAAATCTAACCCTTATTCTTAACCTGTCATCGGGTTCCTCATCTGACTACAACAGAACCTGGGCTGAAGGTGATGGAGCGACGCTGATGCTCTCCTCGGCTCCTGCAGCATGTCTTTGCATCTTCGCTGTAATAACAGAGCTGATTTAAAACAGGTTTGCATTAAAGTCACAAAATGTGCTGAATAGCAAATAAGAGGACGCTCGGTTTTATTGCGTCAGCTAAGACAGCTACTATTTCCTGTTTTATTTCACACATAAATGTTATGAGCACATGATATTTTTCCTCTACTGATCCATGATTTTCTCGAATGTGCTTTGAAAAAGTTGAAATTAGGCTCTATAAAATGTCCTGTTCTTTCAGACATTAACGCGTTTTAAATTGAATACGCCATGTGTTAGACTTATGGACCTTTTGTTAATTTGTTTTCGTTTTTTTTTTTTTTTTACCCTTTGTCGCACAGAAAGGATGAAAAATCTCTCACATTTTCATAATTGATGCATTTTTGTTTGTAATGTTGGTATTAAGATAGAGGAGAAAAGAGAGAGCTTTTAAAAATATTTATCCAAAGCAATTAGTTTGCCTGTAAGGGTAGGATTGTAAAATTCTTGATTGAGGTTAGGAAATGATTGCAATGTCTAAAATAAAAAGAAACCCCATTTATTGAAGGTCTGGTTTGGAAACATTCTCTGCTTTCTCTGAATGAAAGTCACGGCTCTGACCTCCATCCTCCTACGCTCCATTTAGCTTCACCATTGGAAACCTACTTGCAATTAGAGTGTTGGCATTGAACATAATGTTAATTGTTCACTGTCCAACCTGCACATAATTATCATGACACATTTATTACCTGTTCTGATACAGAGCAACACGGCTGTATTTCTTCCCCTCACAACAACGCTGCTCTAGTGAAGTACTTGATTTAAAATAAATGCAAAAGAAAGTTGAGAGCGGTTCCGTGTTTCTGTTGTATTTAAGAGGCCAATTGTTCCACAAAGCAACGCATCAATAAGTCTTTAGGGGCGTGTTTTCAAGGTTTCTTTTTGAAAACATTCAGCGTATCGTGACTATTACAGCTGTTACAATGCAGTTGTAGCGGCTGTAGAGAAGGTTGGTCTGCAGCTGCAGGTTAATCCTCAGACCTGCTGATACCGATGTTAGCCGATAACAGTTTTTTAAAATAGCTTCAACGTAGGAAGAAAAACTATGACAATGAAAAGTAGAGGCATATCATTTCAGATCTACATCAACAGAGTTAGCATGGCTGAACTGACAGTCTCTGTAATGTAGTTCTTTATTTAATAATAAAATTTCAACAAAGCAAGTTATTCTTCTGGGACACGTTTTCAAAATGATCATTTCTGGTCTCCCAGAACTCCGGATGTGTGTGAACGCCACATAAACGACAAAAAGCTTGCGGCTAATCTCGTCTGCGTTTGGATGGGGTGTCAAGCTGAGATGCTCAATCCTGCCCCTCATCTTTCACTGCACTTCTTATGTTGAATGTTTTCCTGCACACCTGCAGTGCCTCTTCTGCATGCAGGTACGAAGCCTTTCAATCACCTGTTTCTTTAAGTTGGATATGTGAAGGCAGAGAAATGCATGAAACATGCAGGATAGTGAGAAAACTTTGTCCAGTAAAGACCAGACCAGGTGAATTTATGTCATAGGTCTGTTTTCATCCTATATGAACATTATAAAACCAAAATAAATATTTATAATAATGTAGGTTGCAATGCAAATGTTCCTCATTCCGTCTTAGTTTGCCAACACAAGAGTTATACGTGTTTCTGCATCAGTGTAAAAGGTTATAACGTCTGCATTCCTCTTGTTTTTATTGTCGACTTCATGGTGAACATCTAATTTTATTTCCACTGCAATTTATTTTGAGAGCTGGCCAGTCAGTGCTGACCAAAAAGGTAAAAACAGACTCTGCACCTGACAAATAGTCAGAGAACCTTAAGAGCTTCAAGCTTCATTACAAGAAAATAAATTGTGTCAACTCCTGCTTCACACGCGGAGACAGACAGTTTGCGTCCTCCAGCAGCCGCCACAGCTCTGCTCCACAACTCCTCCACCAGTACCAGGAATGCAGACACAGTCCTTGACATGACGTAGCCCTGAGCTACATCCTATATTAAGGAGCCGGCAATGAATCGGCAGGGTGGCAGCGCGTGTCACCCGCTTGTCCCATGGCAGCTTGAGAACCGCTCTAAAGCAGGACAAAATGCCACCTGCAACTACAAAGTAATTTACCCAGCAGAAGTATCTCTTCTCTCCGGTTCTCAGGCTGCATTCACCTTGAAGCCATTTAATATGGAATATTTTAAGCTAAATTTCTCTTCGGATTTAATTTGTTTACTTCAGTGGGCCCCAAACCTTTTTGTTTTTTTTTATTTCACAATTAAAAATGCTAAATAATTTTAGTTTTTACCTGTTCAGCAATAACTTAAACATGTAATATTTTAATGAAACATACCCAAAAAATGATTTTAGATTTTTGCCTTAATAAAAGAGAGCTGTATGCTTTCCTAACTTCTTTTTTGTTGGACAAGAAAATGTTTTAGAAAATTCTGCAGCCACGGCCCAGTAATGCCATAAATCAATCATATTTTACTTTATGCAGACTCTCAGTCTGCACTGATGAGGAATCACTTACCTCCGGAATGCATGGAGCGGCTCCAACGGAGAGTTACGTGACCTACTTTCTGATTTAACCAGCTGATAATTAACTGACTACTTGCAGGTGCTCCTTTACTGGAAACAGAGAATCAAGTGTTCATCCTCAGGTTGTCAGTTGGTTCTAATATGAAGAAAGTAGAAAAATATACATTATACAAAATGGAGCTGCAATATATGCACACGTTTCACAAAAATGTCAGATTTGATGTTTAACAGTTTCATGTTTCAGCAGCTCTAGTTTAAGTAAATATGCAACTTTCCCTTGAATGTGCCGAGTCTCATCATTTATAGTGAACTGACAATATTTACATAAACAACAGATCAGTAATAACTTGCAGGAAACCAATCCGAGAGGTTTCACGTTTCGCCTTTTCTTGTTTTCCTCCTCTGCTCTGATAACTGGCATGTTCTGTGCAAAATGATGAGGGTGCTCTATGAAGGAGCGATATATGTGAGAGAGAAGATTTAATGCTGGCAATAGGTCAGTTAAATATAAAAAGACTCACCAAATGTGCCACGTGTTTAAACAAAGAGGCTTCCAGCGACCGAGTAAACTAAAGACGGTTCTGGAGATTGTTTTTAGCTCGAGCTTTGTTTGTGCCTGATGTGCTCGTTAATAGGCCAGCTTGCCAAAGGTTTTTGTTTGTCTGGATGCAATCAGCACATGTCCACACATGAAGCTGGTACATTTCAGAGGCTCTCGCTTCGCTGATGTTTCAGTTTGAATCTGTGCCGCAAATGTGCAAAAGTAAAAAGGTCTTTGCTGCAGTGACTTACATGATTGGGTTGATATAATTTTAGCATGTCGTACAACTGAACATGACTAAACTGCTGCTTATTTCACTCCAAGTTTATCTAATTTAGATGTTTTAAAGATGTGAATCAAAAACATGAAGAAATGTTTTTATGTACTGTAATGCATTTTCTTTTACAAGCTCTCTCCGCTACGGTTTAAAAAGAAACCAATAAATCCCAGAAATATTTATTTTTAAGTGTTTTTTTTAATAAACAAAATAATAAATATTACTATCTGATACAGTTAGGATGACTGGTAGTCAAATTCCTCCATAAATGACAGAATCACAGGACAACGAAATCCATCAAATTAGAGCTGAATTTAGAGTGATTGGCTGAGAATACATTTTATTGATTTTAGATCATTTGGACCAACATAACTGGGAATAAACTGGACCTCTCTGCCTTGTAAGTTACCTTGAGATTAGTTGTAATTCGACGACAAACTACAACTCAATTGTAAAGCTGACATCACCTGTAAATATTAACGCGAGCGACCATTTGTGCTTGTAGATATTGAGAACAACTGATCCTTGTAAATCACAAAAGCAGCTAAACATGCAGAAGCGTCGGAGGCTCCAGATTGTGGCCCTGAAGAGCAACGCTCATCACATTTCTAAGAGACAAAAAGAATGCATTTGATTTCTCCTCCATCAAAGAGGCCAAACATCTGGGAGGCAGAGTATCCACTCTGTACTCTGCTCACTCATCCTCCCACATGTGCAGCATCTCCTTCCTTTACAGACGTGCTGTGCGGTGAAAGAAGGCCTCTATTACAAATGGTTGAACTAAGTGCCATCGTGGAAGATTTTAAAGTAGCCTTGTGGTAATGACGGCTCACACCTTCTTCCTCTCTGCTTTCTCCTTCACCGCCGCACCTCTCCTCTCCTTTTCTTTGCTCCAGCCGACCCTGAGAGCACTAAAAGACACTTGTCTCTTTATCTCTTTTCATCCAGGCAGAAAAGATGACTTCTCTCTCTTTTCCACCCGCCTTTTGCATATCTTAAGCGTAGTTGAAGTGCAGCGGGATGGGGAGAGGGGGGGACTTCAGAATTTAGCAAGGCCATTAAGTATTCAGTGAGACTTACGTCGGGAATGAATGCAGATCAGCGCTTTAACTTCGGGATGTTTGATACATCCATAAATCCCTCGTAGAAATGATTATGGATTCTGCGGGGATCTCGGGGCCGATTTGAATAGGGCAAGCTGTAGGCCGATTTCTCCGCTAAGAAGAACAGAAGAGCTCAGCCTTCATTGTCAAGCCTGACAAGATTAAGCCGACTCAAAAAGCTGATCAAACTGAGCACGACCCTACGTGGCGAGGCAAGAAGTGGCGGCGCGGGCCGTAAACAGACATCCAACATTGGCGGGGATGCTTGTCGCCCCGCCGAATGTCAGACGGCGTCCTCCCAGCGGCGCGTCCACCTTGTGAGGTGATGCGATGACCGTGAAATCCTCATCTCCCCTCACTTCACTGGGAGCTGATGCTGCTGCGCGGCATCCCAGCTGCTGCTGCGAAATGAACGGCGCTCAGCCCTCATCTGTCTGCAAAAGGATGAATCAACTGGTTTTGTTTAATTTTCTGCTAAAATCATCATTATGGCTCACCTCATTAATCTTTTTCAGCCTCCTGAGGCATTTCTCTCACCTTAGTTTCACAACATTTCTTTCTGCGCTGGTATAACACGCCGCCTGGTAACAAATGCACGGAGCCCACTGAGTGCCAGGAGGCAAAAAGAAAAAAACTGATGAAAATCTGTTCCCTCAACTTTGGAAAGCCTGAGAACCAGTTTGCAATCCTTATTTCAGTAAACCATATGCACAGATTCTCTAACAGTTCACTCTTTATTTTTTTTCCACTGATGAATAGTAAAAATGTGTAAGAATATATTGAATGAATTCAGCTAGTATTTTATTCATCTGGTTGGAAAAGAGCCTCTCATACAGCAAAAACACAAAATCTTACCAAGTAATTTTTATCTTTTCTAGTGAAAATATTTTAGTAAACTTGAAATCAGACAAAACAAAGCGACTTTTCAGCAGGATGTTTTAAGTAAATAATTCCTTCATTTTGATGAAAAAGAACCTGCTTTATTGGCAGATAAATTAACTTTTAACATGGGGAAAAACATTCTTACCAGTTAAACAATCTTCCAATGGAACTAGAACATTTTCATCAATATTAAGGAATTATTGACTTAAAATAAGTTCTCTAACTTGCTAAAAAGTTGCTTTGAAGTTAGTTTTGTGTTATTGGCAAGATTTTGTGTTTTTGCAGTGAAAAGATATAAATACTACTTCTTGTTGCTGTGCCATCAGCATCATCAACAATTCCCTAATGACTGTAATAAAATAAATAATATTGTTTTAAAATATAAGTGACAACAGTGAAGAACGGGTCATGAGGAGGAAAAAAAAAACATGCATAAGTCCCACTGGACTTTAGGTTGTATTTATTTAGAAAATGTTGTCTGCTTTTCATGTGCGTCACCTTAAGGTACCAGATATGAAGTAATTCCAAGTTTGGCTCATTTTCTTTCTTCTGCTTTTGTCCATGTTTGTTCTTCAGTGGGGTTTACTTGTTTTCTGCAGTAAAACCCATGAGCAGAACACGGCATCGGCGCCTGGATAATTTGGCAGCAAAATTCACATTCAAGCAGTTCATGAAGAGGGCAAAAGCTGGTACTGTATCCGCCGATCCTGCCAGACTCGATAACCGGACAGAAACGCCGTAGCCCGCCATGCTGCTACCTGCAGGACAGTGAGCGTCACAGTCGTTGGGAAGCAGTTTCTAGCAACAATAATGCCATTATGATACTAATTACTACATAAATAGTAGTAATTTATGTAGTAAATTACTACTATTTAGTAATAGTACTAAATAGTACTATTTAGTACTATTTAGTTCCTGCACTTTGTAGTCTAGTAGGGAAGCCAGGGATGTTCCAGGATCCAGCGCTGCCAAGATGGAAGCTCCATCATCCGCATCTCGCAGAGAGTCGATTACTTGTTTCAGAGAATCTCATATCCTTGCTTCACCAAAAGGGAAAAACCAGAATGATTAACAAAGAAATGGATCCCAAAACGCCAACAAACAAAACATTTGGGTCAGAGATGACATTCAATCAAATAACTGTGGCTGGAAAATCATAACAATCTTAGCAAAACATGGCTGGATATGACAGAGAAACACCTAAAATGTTTCTCTAGGTGTCCTCCATGGAGGAAGTGGAAGATTAGCTAGCTAGTTAGCTAGCTAACCAATTAACTAACTAAAGTGGGTGTTATTTGTTGTATGATTGCAGTGTATCAAATAACTGAGGCAACAGTAGCAGAATGAATTTTTCCACTTGCATTTTATTTTGACTTATCTTGGATGAGAAGCGCCAGGTCTTTTGAGGAGAACTCAAGTGTTTTTTTATTTTTTTTATTTTTATAAATCATTAAATGTCCTTGTTGTAAAATGATAGAAAAGATTACTTATTTAAATTCCTTTTTAACACTGAATATTGAAAAAGTAACACTGGATTTTCAGTGACACATCAATTATTGACAAAAATGTTCTAGATCAGAGAAATGGGTCCCTGTTGCAGAAGTGCTTTACTGAATGATATTTATGCATTATTGATATTTTGAGATTTTATTTCTGTTCTCCTGTAAGGTTGGAAAGCCTCCTTGCCATCACCCTGATCTTTAGCTCCCTCCAAGGACTCAGAAAAGCTGTGAAGAACAACACACACATGCATTTGAACTCCTACAGTAGCAAACATCCCTGAAACTCAACAACAGATAAACGCACTAGAAGTGAACGTCTCCCTCCAAATCTTAACGAATTCAGTTTTACGTGAGGTCTCTTTCGACCAGCCGGGCTGCTTGGTTAGAAGACATTACAAGAGATGCGTGCTCAGCAGTCAAAAGTATAACCGCCTCGTATTACTGTAACACCCATGTGTCTTCCCTTCGACATTTTCATCTCCTATGCAAATACAGACCCAATGGAGCCAGTAATCATTCATCAGGAAACTGTCTCCAAATGGTAACCGCTTCTGTCCTGCTCATTCATTATTCATCACCATGGACGGGTCAGGCAGCCTCCTCAGACTCAGTCAGCCTCCTTCTTCTGTTTATCTGCCTCACCCTGAGCATTGGAATAGGGAAAAAGTCCAATGCTCACTTGAGAAGCTGTCGCCTTTGAGCCCAGGGTGAGGCGGTGTGACTTGGCTCGCTTCTCCTCCCTTGGTTTCCTCTTTATAAAACACCTTGCCTGTCCCTGACACCCCTCTTCATTATGCGTTTAATGAGAAACTCCTGCATACACGGCACAGAACACAAGGCGAGCGCACATTTCACAAATAAAGAAAGAGAGGGATGCATTTAGAAGCAGCTGCAGGCAGAGTTTCATCACAAATATGACGGGTGATGTGACTCACAAAGAGCGGCGGTCATAAACGGGCCGGCGCACAAACACCTGAGAGGAGGTTCATTCACATCTCTCATCTCTCTGCTGCCATCACGTGTGGCGTTAATTCAAATTACACTGAAGAGGCAAAAGCAACGACCCAACATGTTAACCTAGCGGAGGAAGAAAAATGAGCTTCCTTGAACACAGCAGCGCAGGGCTACTGTCTCGCCTCCATCCCTGCAGGAATTCCCCGTCTGTGTATTAATAACCACTTCAAAGTGAACACACTCCCCTGAATGTGTTGTGCATCCATTTAGAGGCTATCTTTCTCTGTTATGAGCCCCCACACACCCCCGAAGCAGGCTTCATGTGAACTTATCAGAGCAGCATACCAGCCAAACCTGCTGGCTGTATCCGCCATCATCGAAGTTAACAATTCAGAGTTTTATAGTGAAAAAAAAAAAACAACAACATCCTTTTGATGGAAGATTTTCCTGCAAAAGGTTAATCAAAGCAGTTGTAAGGGTAAACTGTTTGTTTAAAGCCTCCAAACTTTACACTACTAATGAAACAAATCCAAAAATAATATATGGCAACTGTCTTCAACTTGTCTGATGAGCCGAATTTATGGCAGATGACTTTTGCCCCGTGGCGACAGCTTCAGCGAGGGATGTCAGAAATGTTAAGTTTTCAGCTGTAACGGTTTTGTCAAGTTTATAGAAAGGGGCTGGGTACATCCCCTCCAGTCTGTCATCATACTTAAATGGAGCATTGTCTAGGCCCTGCAGCTCCCTCAGATAAAACTGCCTGTGGTGCAATTTCCCCAAGACCCCTCAGGGCCCATAATTCTCTTTGTAGGTTGTCTGACAATTTGCTAAACAGTGGAAACGGGGACATGGGAAGACTGCGAAGAGCTGCAGCTTGCAGTATCTTCACTGCAGATGTTCTGCTTTGTGAGCCATTCGGATCTTCTGCGCGCAGAGCTTTGCCTCACATTCTTTGTCTCCTTTCAGGAACCAGCTGGCTCTGGAAGCCACCTAATTATTGAACAGTCCACCTGTGTGTAGCTTTTGTGAAGAACACTAAGTAGAGAGAATCACAAAGACAAAGGAACACAGCAGACATGGCAGACAATGTGCACGAAGCTCCACAAAACAAAAACATGGCCGACTCCCAGAACTGGAAGGCGGGGTAAGAAGAGTATTAATCAGAGAAGCAGCCAAGATGTCCATCATTTCTGTGGAAGAGCTGGGAAGATACTGAGCCTCGGTGGAGAATTTGCTGACACAAGTCTTTCTTTTTCTTTTTTAGCTCACTCAAATCTGGCCTTTGTAGGAAAAGGGTAAGGATTGTTGAAGGAAAGACCGGAAAAGGTCCAGTTTGCAGTTTGCCACAAGCCATTTAGGAGTGGGATCCGATGAGATCGGGTTGGAAAACAAACACAGCAGTGAGACATTTTCCTTATTTTCATTTTAAGGTATCATGTATTTTCCTCACACATTGGGACATTTTATAGCACAATCTAGGAACTGCTACTTTCAGTTTTTGTCCAAAAAGCTAGAAAAATAAAACACTCTTTCAGATTTCTTTAGCATTTTAGCCAGTGTTTTTTTTTTTTTTTTTTTTTTTTATAATTATTTTTGTTGTTTTTTTTTTTTTTTTTTTTTA
>NW_015112826.1:146280-232175 GCF_001443285.1 Poecilia latipinna
TTTTTTTCAAAAAACTAAAAAAAAAAAAACCCCTTTTAGATTTTTTTTATATTTTTGCCAGGTTTTTTTTTTTTTTTTTTTTTTTTTTACAATTAAGATTGTGTGTGATTTTTTTGTTAATTTTACATGAAGTCCATCCACAAATATCTGTTACTTTTGTAAAAATCATTCTTGTTTGCCTTCATTTTGAGTTTCCGGCAGCTGATTTTCAAGGAGGAGAATCATCCTGGAACATTTGCTGCCTATTTTCATTTTAGCCATAAAAGTGTTGAAATCATATAGAAAACTAATTTATAAAACAGTCAAAGGGACAAATTGATTTTCTAATATCATTATTGCCGTCTCGCCTGACTGCATGTCAATGATATACTCTCCTTTTTGTTGTTCTCTCACATAAAATCCTATATGAAAATGTGTTGCTGCAACATGTCAAAATGTGAAAACATTTCTTTTAAGTGGCTGTTAAAGTGAGAGAAAATGTAAAAAATGTGCAGCAAGATTTCAAGAGACTAAAAAAGGCTGCATTTTCATTCTGACTTTCTGGAATAATTTTCAGTCCTTCACAGGTTCATCACATTGCAAACTTACTACAAACTATGAATGATGTAATTCCAGCGAGCATGAGATGCTCGGAAAAACAAACATGTAGAAAAACAAGCCCTCTAATGACGCTCAGCTTCGCCCCACACTTGTCGCGTTGCAGACGTGATCGCGAGCGCGCTCTCACATCAAGCCATCTGCAGTGCTGCAAGCTATCACCATGCCACTCACAAGGACAAAAGTTACTCAGAAAAGCCAAATTTATGCAAAAATCTGTTGTGTTGTCTGTAAAGAATGTCATAATTATGCCTTTGTGAGTTTATTTTGGAAAAGCAAGGCAGTCACAGAAAGTATTTTTTTTTTTTAATTTCTCACAATTTCCTCCACATTCTCAACTAGTGACTGTACGAGCAAAATTGCCTCTTACTATTTGGGCTGGGATTGCCGGAGGGTTGGCCAGAGGGAACTAAATAACAAATGAGAGGACAGGATGAAAGACGCTGCTTTAATTCACCACAACTGATTTGATAATAAAACTCACAGTAAAGCCAATTAAGTCCTTGGCGAGTTCTGCCATCGTGGATGTTGAAGTTGAATTCAGAACCAGCGTGTTGTCGGTTATTTAACGATGTAATTTAGGAATAGTTTTCCCCATCTAGCTATTGGGATATTATACCGAATCATTACCTCACCAAATTAGAAGTTGTCAGTAGTTCTGTCTCGTTGGAAACTTTTATTTTAGCTCTGAGGGTGAATTTTCATCCCAGAATAGGCTTCAGGACTCCAAGGTGACATGGAGTACAAGTCAATTCTTCACACAGAGGAAGTAATTAATTAGGATGTCAAATTCAGGGAGCATCCTCACCTTCATTTTTCTTCTTAATTGGGGAGTAATTTAGAAATTTGAAAGGTGGCAGATCGCATTTAATAAAGATTGACACCTGTTATTTTTTTCCTGCCTTCGCCACCCACCGCTGACTCCGGTTTATTAATGGTCATGTCCTCCTGTAAGGCACAGCCGCTTTCTCAGAGCGCGCTGTCAAAAGGGTCATGTCCCGACACGGAGCAGCGATTGGTGGGCTGCTGGGTGCCGCCCTTAAGGGCAGAGCTTTATGACAGAACGGGCCTGCTCTTGTTCTGGACTGCTCACATCCAGCTGTCTCTCCCAGAGTGATGAGTTCATTTTGACCGCTCCCAACGCCTCCTGAAAGTCTCCGCCATGTTATTGCCCCATGAAACCAATAAAGGCTTTAACATATGTTAGAAGGTCAAAAACAGGTGTTTTCACCTTTCACACTGAACACGCTGGGAGGGATCGGCTCGCACAAAAAGATGTGAGCTGCAGGCTGGTTACTGAGGGAAGATTAATTGCTGTCTGCTCTCTAGCTGAACTTAATCTTGTGTCCTGAATGTGTGCCAGTGCAAAAATAAGTTAAAACGTATAATTTTACTTGAACTTCGGGTGTTTTCTGCATTCAGGATTGTCAAACTCGAGGCCCGGGGGCCAAATCTGGCCCGCCGTAGCTTTTCATGTGGCCCTCTAGACTCTAGAGGGACACGTAACAAGAACCTTATTATTTTGTCAAAGTAATCTGCATGTGTATTCTGCCAAACTACATCAATGTGAAAAGAGGATGAATATTATTTAAGTTTAAGAACGTCTCATCGAATTGCAGAGACAGCTATTTGTAAATTTTACAACAGTTTTCAGGGGTTTTATCGCTACATTTTGGCTCAACCGGCCTTTGAGAACTCTCATAATTTTTATATTGTCCAAAATGAAAATGAGTTTGACACCCCTGGTTGAAAATATTAGGCCTTAAAATACCATTTTTACATTTAGCATAAAAGGTTTTTTACATGCAAATATCAATGCTGCTCAAACTTCTCAATCTTTTAATCTTACAGAAAAATATATTGTATATTTAAAATATATTTATAAGTATATTGTTGTGAATTTATGTAATAAAGTAGAGAATATGTGGGACAATATTTTGTAAAAATAGTTTGCTGTGCACATATGCCTCTGCTTTTAATGAAACTAGTTGTCTAGTCACTAGTTAGTCGACTTTACACACATCCAACCTCAAGTTTCACATCACAGCTGCTGAAACTCTTCTGTTTTTAATTTGGTGTGTTTGTTTAATAAAGGATTCTTGATTCTGTGTGTATTTTAATCTCACTATAAATACGGCTGTTTAGAAAAGCATCACAGGTTTCTTAGGGAACGAAAAGGACGGTGAAGAGCGAGGACACAGTGGACAGGTCAGGGATAAAGATGTGAAGAAGCTTAAAGATACAAATCTATAAAAACATGGCAGTCTACCTAAATTGACAGGCCAGTAAAGGAGTGATCAGGGGTCTGCACCACCAAGCTGCAGAATAAAAACATGTTTTGTAATCTCTGTGGTATTGGCAATCAGAGAGGTGAGAACAGTTTATTTAAAAAAAAACAACTGAATTATCTGTGTGGTTGCATCAATGCCCAAGACAAGTACAGAGAGATGTGCAGTCAAGAGAGAGCAGAAGGTCAAGAACGTAATTTTTCTGTGCTTTTGTGCTTTTCAAACTTGAGTTTGGCCTCTTTTCCAGCTCTGTGCTCCGTTTTCCAAAACAAACTGAATGCTGCAATGCTCTACTTCTGTAATGAATAAATGTTGTTTTCTACTTTTACAGGATCACCTGATGAATTTCTAGTGCAGCATATAGGAGAAGAAGCTCTTTACAGTTGAATGCCACCACAAAACTGCTGACTCACTGAAGCAATAGTTTAAGGACAATTTGTTCCCAGTTTGCTAATTCCACCACCTGCAACGTCACTTTCTCATTTGTCAATAATGTTCAGATCCTTTATTAGGTTTTTGATTGTGTTTCAGTCAGGTTTCACATATGCGTCTATGTTCATTGTACTTCTTCTAAGAAAAGAGCAAATCAAGATGGTGGTTAACATCAGTCCAGCAGCGTCTGCCCCTAAACATTAAATAAAAATAATAAAATAGCCCTAAACAAACTACAAAGCAATAGCTCCCAATGAGCAGTTGGCAGCAGTTAACATTTGGACAATTAAACATGGCTATAATGGGCAACATTAATAAAGATAACATTTAAAAACATACACAAAACATAGAACATTTACTCATGAAACACTGTGCAGTATCAAACTTGTCTGAAATATATTTTAAAATATAATACTTGTAAAGAAAACACAAACCGCAGTTACCGACGGCAACAGAAAAGGGGGAGGAGCCGTCAGTTACCGGTTACTATGGTAACCACCAACTGCCAAGAGCAGCGTAACAGAACGTAAAACACCAATAAATGACTGAAGAAACAACTTCTTCATTAAAAGAATAAACTAATTTTGACAAACTTCACATTCATAATATTGTTCAAATAAAAACCTGTAGCTTTGTCTTTTGCCAAAATAAGTTTCAGACTTTCTCCTGTCTGCATTAAAGCATTAGGTTAGCTAATTAGTAAACAGTTAGTTGATGGCAGTCTAAGGGCAGAAGTCTTTCCACCTCGACACGATGCAATTAAATGCATGTCTTTAGGGAAACAAGGTGCAAAAAAAAAAAAAAAAAAAAAAAAAAATAGCAGTGTTCTTTAGTGCATCAAATTTAACTTTACTGCACATTCACTAAACATTTTATCAAATTGAACACAGTTTGTTAATTGGGTTGCAACTCAGGCCATCTTTGTGTTTATGTGGTGAAAAAGACTCAAATTTTTAGATAGTGGTTTGAAAACAGAAAATATCCAAAACCTAATAAAGTGATCATATATTCAGTAGCAGCTGGAAGAGAATTACAAATCATGATCAAGATCTAAATTTATACTAAATGAAGGATCAAAATATGCAGGGAACCTTTTCCAACTTCTGCTCTTTTACCTGTGAGATGATGAATGGTTTGCCCAAAGAGAGAACACCCAGCCAGAGCCCCGTGTTGTTTATTTTCCTGTTGATAAAGACACGTGAAGAGATTAATTTTGCAACGACAGCATTATAAATCAATTTGTTCAAACTAAAATACATGTTTATGTGCGTGTGACCAAACACAAACAAGTGCAGTCTAAACAAATCCGGCACGCAAGCAGCTGCTAAACTAATCATCATTTCAGAGTAATTCCCGGGAAACAGAGCCGCGTTGTCGGCAGCGCTGTCACAGGACAGAGACTCTTAATCAAACCTGAGCTCTGCCACATCACTCTTCACATTTTCTTCACAAAAAACCGAGCCGAACGCGAGGATGAAGTGTAAACGAAGGGTGGAGGGAGTCACCTGCCTGAAACAAGAGCAGTAGCTCCCATCAGAAGCGAGGCTACATAATTATTGTTTGTGTGGGGCAGATTGGGCAGCTTGAAAGGGTTAAGCATGAGTGGATTAAAACGCCGGCACACATCCGTTTCCATACTCTAATCCTCTTAGTGCCCACTCCTAATACATTTTTATATCTTTCCTATCTCTCACAGAGGTGAAATATCAGATTAGTTGCCAGGCTTTGACTATATCTTATTACAACCTTATCTAACACAAAGAGGTTGTGAGCTTCCAGACGGGTCAGCACCATGCTGGCTACTGGCCTCTTCACTGTTTCCTGGCAAAATGATAAATGAAGACTCAATTAAAAAAAAAAAAAGATGTTACTATGGACTTATATGCTGGATCTTTCCGCCATCTTGTTTATTTGCAGCCTGTTGTGTTCAAGTACAGCAGGAAAAAGCATAGATGCAGTTGAGGCATGTCAAAGTGAAACAAATCCCTCTTTTTTTTCCATCTGGTGATCACGGTCAGAAAAAATGACTCTGAAGCCCTTGTGCTTATTGACTGTGGCAGGCTTAAGCTCATGCACACCCATATGCACGCATGTGTGCATGCATCCATGTAATAAACCACACCTAGTGTAAATGCTATAAACAAATAGTCTATCAACCT
This sequence comes from Poecilia latipinna, assembly GCF_001443285.1. Classification (NCBI taxonomy): domain Eukaryota; kingdom Metazoa; phylum Chordata; class Actinopteri; order Cyprinodontiformes; family Poeciliidae; genus Poecilia; species Poecilia latipinna. Next base: position 151,757 of record NW_015112826.1, read on the forward strand.
AAGACCTAAACTCAATTTCAGCGCCGCCCCCAGCTGAACTAGATCTCATACTGTTAAAATCAATCATTCTGCTGCAGAAGTTAATGAAACATATGAGAACACAGGAGTTAAATCAATGAAAGCGCTTTCATCAAAGGGTCTGTGATGCTATTTAACAAAGATCTATACCTCACGAGTAACTCATGTGAGCAGGAAGGGGCGCAGTGCTGCTACAAAGCAGTCTGGCATGATAAACTAATGACTAACTTGTGCAAAGTTGTAGTTATAAATCACTCTTGGACACAGAAGCAAGTAGGTGCAATGAAGTAGTTCAACTTATCAGTCTCACTAAGGGTTATGAAGTGCTCCTCTAACTTGCTGCAGCTGGACCAATGCCTAATCAGGTCACCTTTACAGGAAACTTAATTCAAGCTCAGAAAGTAACACCATGCTGAGTCACTTTCCTGCATTTCTCTGTTGTGCAAAAGCAAACATGACCTTCTGCCTCACAGCGACCGCCAACTTTATCGGGACTTTCTTAAGGGACCCATAACCTATCGTCCAGTCGCACATTTAGAGATATTGTTGTTTTTTTTTGTTGCATTCGAGCCATAAAAATGAAGCAAAGTCAAAGAAAACAAAACAGTACTGCTCATCCGACAGTAGAAAAGAAATGTGGTGCCTGCGCCAATGTGCTGCGGAGAAGCTTAAATCAACGGGTGAAATTAAATCATGAAGTTGTTAATTGACAGGGCAAACTAGACGTCAGAATGTGTGGTTTCATTTAAATTTACGATTATAATTGTGGAAATGCAGTATTCTGCACAAAGCTGTTGCCTCACAGGCACTGAAGGAAAGGATGAAGATGAGGAATAAAACTTAACTTTTAAGGTGGAGGATCTGTGATGCTGTGGGCTTCTTCAAAAGGCAAAGATAGAGAGCGAGATGTCATGTAGTGTTTGGAAGGATGGGCAGACGGATGCTCAACCATAAACTAAACATGTAATATATTGATAGAATAACAAATTAGTCTGATTTTTGTAGAAAAGTGATTTGTAAATTGTAGATCTGAGGCTGAAATTACTCTTAGGTCCATTGATTCCTATTTTACTCAAGCTTGTTGTCCATTCCCAGCAACAGGATTGATGCTTAAGAACAAATAATTTATGTTACACCAAATATTTTCTATTTTAATAAGATTTTACTTTGCCAGCATGTTTTGAAATGCCACATAACTGTGAAAATCTCTACCTAAAGATCACCAGTCGCCTCTGTTATGTTTGTACACAAAACCAACCTGAGAGTCATAAATGTCCAATGGATCCGACACTGCTGTAGAAGAAGTATTTTCCACTACATTCCTCACAAATAAATGTTGGATTTTTCCTCGAATTTCCTGTGTGAAGTTTTGCTTCTGCAGTAAAATATGGATTTATTTGAAGGGATTTTACACCTCTTTACCAGGGGTGCCAAGAAATGCATCCAGCAGCGTGTGCATTTTTAATTAGCCACCATCAGCCGCTGCTCCCCCAAGTCTCCAAACACTGTGATACAATGCAATAGAATAATCCATTCACCTTTAACTTGCAGCATTTAGTCCGCCTGCTGTGCTTGTGTCTGTGAAGCAATGCACTTTCACATGGGCACAGAGAGGGAGGCAGTTAATCCACAGGTTTATGATAGGGAAAGTTTTTCTCTATCCACCTTAAGAAGATCCTCCTTTTCCAGTCCTGTGCAGCCCAGATATCAGTCAAGAGCGAAGGGAGGAAAAGTACACAGATATGCACTGAATGCACATCCTAACGTCTGTAAAGGGCTGTGCAGGCTCCCGCAGAAACTGTGGAAGGGTTGTTCCACTGTTGTGATTATCGGGCTGCGGCACTGACAGCAGTATAAACACGTATTGATGGGGAAGGTTAAGAGTGTGGCTGCAGGACAAGCTGGAGGAAGCTGTTTGCAGCCCCTGTGTTTGAGTTGACTTAATAAGCTGGTCGATGTTAGAAAACAAGGTCCATGAGCTGCAGCTGAATTATTTCTGAAAGTTTTTTTGCTCAAAAGGCAATAAATTAAAAGGCACAAAGGAAAAAGAAAAAGGTGTAATCTAATAAACAAGGGTAAAAATAATTTCAAATAGTTTGCGAAGTAAGGAGCGCATTCATCCTGTTTGCCACGTGTCAAGGACAAACATGAATATTTGCTGTTAGTCTCTAATTTACGGAGAATCAAAAGCTTTTTAGTTTCAGAAAATACATCCATGCTATGCGATAAAAAGCACTTCTAAAGGTCTTTCCACAACAGAGGCAGAGAGAGACAGAAAAATTGAAATACCTTATTTCTAACGTTTCAGAGTTACACAGTCAATGGTCAGGTCTGAGTGAGTTTTACCTCCAGTGCTGCCATTCAGAGTTCACTTCCACCGCGCATTGATCCTGAACTCTTTCTTGGAAAACAGCCAGAGCTCAGGGAGCTGGAGGAAAACTGTTGAGCGGCGAATCCAGCGATGTCTCCCCCTCAGAAGAGAACTGCTGACTCCATCTGCATCTCTTGACTTGCAGAGCGCTCACAAATTCAAATACGCGGACGGTTAAGATACAAGAAAAAGAAGGACGAGCGGCCGGGTGGAATACAAATGTCTCGGCTTAAAAATAAACCCAAATCGTGAAGGATTTTTCAAGGAAGCAGAGCATGTGGGCTGGGAGCACATCTCCTGCTATCTCCTCAACCTGCTGCAAGAGGCCATGTGAAAATTGCCCATGAATGAAACGACTGTTGACACAAAGAGAATTATTATTTTTTGCCCTTGCTCCACTGTACGGGCAGTGGATTATGAAACGCTGTGATCCATCCCGAGTCCTCAGGCCACAGTAAACATTAGCTGACACATGGGGAGGAAGGATTCCCCACAGCCTGAGGGCCAGATTGCCTCTTGCCAAAATAAGCCGCAGCGAAGCACCTCACGGTGAAATGGATAATGAAGGCTGGAGGTTCTGGAAGGAGCGCTTACCTTAATTATTCAGGTAATAACCGTCTTAGCTTACCTGCAGGTGGTATTGATTGAAACTGGACCTGAAAGAGCGAACAGAAGAAGATGTCAAGCATAACATTAGCATTTATGAATATAACCTTGAGTCTTTTTCTGAATGGCTTTCTTCATCATTATCCATCCATTGATCAGTAGCTGCGTTTCCATTGACTATTCGCTTAATGGAGACGCACCAGTTTCTAAAAGAACTTGTGTTTTCTGATAAAGTTTTGGAGCCAGGATGAGGTGGTTTATGGGTAATATCACACAGGTCACATGATCAACAACTGGCTGTTTCCACTGGAGAAAACTTCGAACAACGTATTTTTGAATAGAAAACTAACAAAATGGACAGTCTTGGAGGGTTTAAGCATCATCAATCGGAATTTATCAAGACAACAATAAATCAGAAAACTTATGACAAGAAATTTATCATGATAAACGATATGATAAATGCCCACCCTGCCTCAAGTCCTCCGTCCTGCTTGTTTTAGGTGTTTCCTTCTTGCCACAGACTTGACCTAAATGAATGGGTGTTTAACTCAGGAGCTCAGGAGGTAATGCCATCATTTTAATCAGGTGAAGTGGAGTGGACACGCATCCAAAACGAACTGTGGCCCCAACCAGCCGGTGTTGAGAAACACTGATCTAGAACCTTGTCCTCTGACGTCTAACGCTAACAGGGCGCCGTCGCCCACACAGCTGCGGCTTGGTCTGAACAGGTGCGCCTGATAAAGTCGTCCTTTCAGTCAGTACACCTCCGAGACATCAGCAGAGTAAATGATAGAGAGGGAAAAAGCTTCTTAGATGAAACGTTTGCGCCATCCTTTGACTTGAACAATCGTAAAAATAATCTCTGGTAGATTAGTCGTGAAAAGTGGGCCGAGCTTTAAGTGGGCCGGTTTTACTTTTAAACATCACCCATCATCTTACTCGTAATTTTCAGGGCTGTTTCCAGCGTTACGTCAGTCTTTGTTTCCCAGTCGATGCGTTCCCTCCACAGCTCCACATCGCCCAGACATCAAAAGACTTTAAAAAAAAACACAACAGCAAAGAAAAAGACCCCTCCTGAGTTTTAATCAGGGTTAAAATAAACAATATTGGCGAAAATAGGTAAGTTTACTTCAAATTAATGCAGTGAGCAACAAATCTGTTCAAATAATGAAGCAAGAGCATTATCTCCATTAAAGAGGACTTGAAAGCAAGTAAACAAGCTGCCATTTACCTGTGAAGTTTTAAATTGTTACACGGATTTGAACAGATCCGAACCAGTGATTGACAGAAAGGTCTGCCTCAGCTCATCCTGCAGTAAATGCAGTTTCTCTCCAAAATGTTTATACCTCAATCTATTTTATTTGGATATTATGTGAAGTGGGAGGAAAACAACACTTTTTTGGTGCAAATAAAAATCAGAAAATTTCAGAGAGACTAAACTCCATTCAGTCTATTTATTAGAACCATCCTTCACTGCAGTTTCATCTGCAAGGTTTTCCTTTTACACATCCATCACCATGTACAATAACTTTAATTAAATTAGTTACAACAACGTTTAATTCCCCTTTGGGATCAATAAGGCAGTTTTTAATTGAACTGAATTTAATTGTGTGTTTCCACCAGCTTTATGCATTTAAAAATATCTACATAGTAAAATATTTGAAGTTCAGTCAAAATCGAGTTTTCTGTCTTGAAACAAGTTGAACTTAGTTTTGGACTTTGACTAGGCCAGTCTTACACGTGGATATGTTGGATTCAAAGCAACATATCCTGTCCTTTAGCAGCTTTTCTGTTTTCCTTCAGTTGACATTTATGCAGCTTCACTGACCTGATCTTCCTACCAACTCTTCCTCCTCGCTGAAGAAAAGCACCCCAACAGCATGATGCTGCCACTACCATGCGGTGGTCTCTTTAGCCTAAAGCATTCTTTGTTTTTTTGTCATACAAAGCACATTTTTGACATTTCAAAAAAACGTCGGGTTGTGAAATGACAAATTGTGAGAAAAACTGAAGAGGTTTGAGTTTGCAGTCTAAATGCTGTAGACATAACCTTTCAGTTTCTTTTTTTTTTGTCTCGTGTTTTTGAATGGTTTACATTTCTAAATGTCAGTGTTGTTAAGGTAATTTCAGCAAAAGTCAGCTGGATGCCTGTTGTTCCTGTGTGTACTTGAACTGTCACCATCTACCACAAATACTGTGACTGAGACTAAATTCATGACTCAGTTGTCATACCAAGGAGAATTTACAAATATGCTGCCGACGTTTTAAAAAAAAGAAGCATATTTTCTAATGAGTCCAATCAGTTAAATGGTTTTAATTTAACAGGAAAGGATCTCCGAACCCCAGAGTGAGGAAAGGATGCAAAGCCGACTCCTATCGCCGGCTGAGGCTTAGTTCTATTTGGAAAGATTACAAATGTTAATATGTTTATTTTGAAATATAAAGGGTCTTCCCAGGATCAAAAAGTCAGTGTGTGTGGTGCTAGAATACAATCTGCTTACACCAGACCACTCTGTACCAAATGCACAATTAGAGTTTACTAAACAGCGTGATGTGCCTTTCAAGTCCCGTCGCCTTAATCGTTCATTGCACAGGAGGATTTGAGTCTCCCAAGGAAGTCAATCCCCCCGTATCCCCTGGTTTTCTGCTGCTAAGATATCTGTAAAAGGAGCCGCCAACCTCCTGTAGCACCTCGCTCCACCTTTAACGCCAAAGGCTTTGAAGGCAGCTAATTTCCATACTAATGTCTTTCTTTTCTCCCGCCCCTCACTGTAATTCCAGACCAGGAACGAGGCGAGAAGACATGTGTTGCTTGATCTAATGGCGGAGGGCTAATTGCATTCTGGGACACATGCCTGGAATTCGAAATGTTCAACTCAAAATAATAAAAAAAAAAAATGCATGTTGTGTAAGCGAACCACACGCAACATGGAGACAATTAATAACCGTCCTTCAGGGGGGGAAATGTGGGCTGTCCAAGCTTCCCAGTAGACTGCACGGCTGCTTTCATTGATGTCTGCAGCCAGATAGAGACAGGCCTGCCTCTCTAGGCAGCTTGACCCCACTGGGGCTCCACTGTGACTGGACTGTTATGAGGCCAACTTAGCCTGGCCTGCTCCAATCATAGGAGCACAAACAAGCCCCTAACCACCCTGCATGCTAAGCCAGATCAGTCTCGGGGGTGGTTTGTCAGGTTTTGCAGGGATAACATAGCATGAGATTATTTTCTCTCTCCACCGCTCACGCTCGTTGACTCTCTCCCTCTATTTCTATCTCTGTGTCTGTTATTTTGAATTTATATCTCTCTGAGGAGAAGAATGCCTCTTTTGACACATGCTGACATGCACACACACACACACACACACACACACACACACTCACATGCATATGCAGCGACGTAGACACGAACGTGTGCTTACACCCACTCACACACGTCCTATCTACCCGCAACACAAGCAGCCAAAGCATTCAAGGTCTCCATTTATGCGGTTCAGCTGTGAAATTAAGATGAGGTGTTGACAAGCTAATGTTGAAATAACTAGAGCCACTAATTTGCAGCCAGCCTTATGGAGCCTGTGTCATCAAATGTTCCTGAGGCCCGGTATTAAGGTGATGAAGTGTAGCATTTTAAACTGGCACAATCATAGGGCAAAGTCCTCATTACCACCAATGCACCAGTGGCACATTATGAAAAGCAATAAACATGACCCTCCCTCAGGCTCCCGCATCTATCACACAGGCGACATATGGGTTCCCGCAGGGGTGGCTGCGCTTACCCGCCCCGGGTTTGCTAACAACGCTGTCACAGCTCGTGTAGAAACCTGCTTTTTCACCAGCGTGAAGTCAACTTTTGTTAGAGTGAGGTTACAACGTTCTCGCTTAGGCCTTACTGTAAGTAAAATATGTGCATCTGTTGTTCTAGGTGTGTTGCAAAACAAGAGGAAAGCACTGGCAGGTGGAGGGGATGGGAGAGTGTGTGTGTGTATGTAGAGAGTTGTTGTCATCAGTGCACCTAACCTCGTTGTCTCTCTTTTTTATGCTGTGTGCAACACATTCTGGCTAGTCAGGATTTAGAGTATTACCACGGCTAAACCAGACACAGCCGCTTAAAACATTTTGGATATTAGATTAGATAGACAGATTAGAGGGGGGAAAATCCCAACAATATGTTTTCATCTTTGTGGCTCCCCAAGTCAAAAATGCAAAGATTTACTGAAATAATTTACTTAAAACTGTCACAACCTACAGGGGCTTGTAAAAGTATGCAAAGCTCTTGGCACTTCAACCTTAATAAACTCTAGTACATTTTTATTGGATTTTAGGTGACAGAGCAACACAAAGTGTGAAAAATGTGCAAACATAAAAGAAAAATGGGATAAACAATCCCATCTTGTTTTATGGGAAAATATAGTGGAAGGAAAAGCTTAAAATGTCCACCAAACGTTTTGACTCATATACCCCTAAATAAAATCCAATTAATTTGCCTTTAAAAGTCACCTTAATGATAAACCTCAGTATGAATCCTAATTAAAAAGTTGGTTGTGCTAACCCTTAAGTACAAATTTTAAACATTAGTTCTGCTCATGCTAAAGCGTTATGCTAACATGGTATTGAGCAGAAGCTAATGCTATGTAGCTAAAGCACTAAATTCAACCATATTGACACCCACTACGTGCTAATGACGCATTATGTCCTATAACATAGTAAATCATCTTTTTCCGGGTCATACTTGTTATTGCATACCCACCTGTACAGCTGTGATTCAGGAAGTGATTCTTTGGAGCAAATCTTTCACTCAGGGTTTCAGTTGTATAATTGTTGATTAATTGCAAACTCAGTTGATGATTTTGTCTAATTACCCACAGTAGGGCTTCAGTTCATTCTTCAGAATTTATCTCTAAAATATAAATTAGGTGCATTAGATGTTTTCAAAGTTAGCAAAAGCACTAAGCGAGAGATGAGCTTAGGTATTTGTTCATTAGCAGGCTGTCGGAGGCTTGGCTGTTGTTCAAATCTCTGTTTCCAGTCTGAGAACAATGGGCAAAACTATCAGATTAAATCCAAATAAAATACCTGGAAATTTGTGGTTGAGAAATTTAAAAAATAAATAGATTATAGGGAGTTTATATAATGTGTCACAAACTATACAGCATGCGGTAAACGTGCACCGATTCAAGGCAAAGCGAGGGGAGGTGACGTCTACCTTCACAGTTCTGCTGCGGGAGGGTGAATAAGGTACGCCGACATGCTAATTTGTCTTGACAAGAAAACAGCTGTAAACACCCCCATGGGGGCCGACGAGATAAGTGCCATTTTGTTCAGATGGTATCAGTTGGCAACAATGTCCCACCCAGACACCAAACTGCGTTTTCAGGTGTCCCATTCACCATGTAGCGCCTATAAATCAGAGCTGACACTGAATAAACACAACTGCACAAAGCTAATTGACCAGACTCCAGGAAAACAGAAACGTGTGTGTTTATAGATCCATTGTATTGTCTGTTCAGTCTTGAGGTTTTTTTTTTTTTTCTCTTTCTTTGCATTTTTGGGCTTTTCTGTCTGTCTTCCGCTTCTTTCTCTCTTTGGAACAGGCGCAGGGCGCCTAACAAAGACACCTGATTTTGCACACTAGTGTAATCAGATCAAAATGAAATTGTGAGCACAGCTTTGTGCCTTTGATTACATGCATTGTGCTGCATGCTATAGAAATGTGTAAATGATGTTAAATATCACCAATTTGGCAGTCAAGCATTCAAAAGCATGCAGCTAAAACATTTGCAGTCAACGTATCAAACTTGTTCTAAATTGGGCTGGTTTTATTTTGTTTTTACTTGACAAGTTTAATTTCCAGTTTGATGGTCAGAAAGTCTTAGGAAGTAATTTGTTTTTAATTCAATAATCTTCAACAGGCCAGAAGAAGAAATATTGCAGAAGTATTTAAACTCTTTCAGGCACAAATATAATTATTTTATTGGGATTTTACCTGGAAGATGAACACAAAGCAGCACATAGTTGCTAAGTGGAAGTTGCTTTCAAAATTTAATAAAAATTTAAAAAGCTGGGTTTGCATTTGTGTTCATCCCCCCTACTCTGACACATTTAAATGAAATTCAACAGCCTTCAGAAGACAGTGAGCTGTGACTGATTTAACCTGACTATAAATCCAGCTGTTCTGTGAATGTTTGTTTTTAGAGAATATTAGTGAACAAACAGCATCATGAAGACCAGGTAACATATGAGACATGAACACAGCAGGGATAAAGCTCTGGAGACATTAAAATTGGTTTTAGGTTGTAAAACAAGCTTTAAGAATTAAACCAACCAAAATATACCCATCCACTGACATCTACTATCAATGCAAGCACAGCTTATAATCTAAGCATAATATTAGACCTATGCACTGCAGAACTCGTATCCTGCAGCCGTCAGGTTGACTCAGGTGTGTTGAGTCAACACACCTGAGTCAAATGAATGACTTGTTACCAGACCTCTGCAGAACTGAATGTTTGTTAGGAAATGTAGGTGTGTTGGCAGCGACACGCATCTAAGATTTGCTGAACTTGGACACAAACAATACTACTGTGTTAGAATGGTCTAGTCAAAGTATTAGAACTGAATCCAGTTAAGAATCTTTAGCAAAAGTTGCACTTTTTTCACCCAGTCGGACTGAACTTAAGGAATTATTTACTATCCTGTAACATCCTATCCACACACATTAATGTTTGCATAAATTCAGAGACAAAATGTAGAAAAGCTCAAAAGGTTTGAATACTTGTGCAAGACACTGTTTACAAATGTCCAGCAGGGAAATACAAAATGTTAAAGAAATAAAATGCCATCTTTGTAAAATGTCTTCCAGACATTGTTAATTTCCTGACATTTTGCTGAAGTTAGGTTTGTATTTCATAAATGAAAAGCAATTATTCAACAATTGCTGCTCTTTTTAACCAATAATTAAAAAAAACAGTACAGCGTAAAAGAAAGAAACTCAGTCTAATAGGCATTTTGAGCCAATTTATATGAATTCGACGTGAAACTCTTGGCTTTTTTGGCTGTAAATATGAAAGGACTGTACACAAAGTCTGCTAATTGCCACCTAACAACATAAAATGCTAAATCAATTATGCATGAGTAGAACAAGCTTCTCTTAAATATATTTCATTTCAGAAGCAAATGGGTCATTGGGTTACAAATTATTAATTGTTTAAAAATCAACAAACTGCATAATAAATTAGTTCTGCTTTTGATGATCAGCATCCTCACCACCCAGGCAACTTCAAACAGCCACATTCAACAGTTCCTTCATTTGCATCTGTAAGCCACAACGACCACAGCCATTGTGAAAACACGACCGTCTCCAGCCACTTTCTGCCGGAGACAGTCCGGGTAGAAATAAACGGCCAGGCGCGTCGTTTCCCTAAACCTGAGCGAGGCGAATGGAGAAAACGGTTGACATTTCACCAGAAAACATCAGATCAGATATGAGAAAATGAACAGCAGCTTTTGAGGACTGTGGAAACCCACGCATGTGTGATCAGGAGTTATCAGAGACGTTTTGTTCCACGCTGACACTTGAAGCTGCCTGGATGTGTTTATTTTCTGATCTCTGATTGAAATTACTCTGCCTGTGTTTTAATAAAAAAAAAATGAAAAAACTAGACTCCTTCATTTGTGCGTTAGTCTTATGTTCGTCTTTGTTTGGTCGCGTTTAATGGACCTCAATCATTTTGTTGCAGCTATACAGAGTACAAGTAAACTTTCGTCAAGTAAAATTTGAGAAAATTTGGAAATTAGGGGACAAAAAAGGATAAAAATACAAATTATGTATTATTTATTCACCTGACGTCACCAGATTTGTGCATATATATATATATATATATATATATATATATATATATATATATATGCTTTTTACACAATTCAATCCCATATCCTATTAAAACAACCTCATTATGTTGATCCGGTCTGTTGTGGTGAAGAGTCAAAACTCCCAGTTTACCTCTGGGTCGAAGTTCGTATCTCATCTGTGGTCATGGGTTCTGACCAAAAGTACAAAAATATACGAGAAAATGAGTCTCCTCATTTTGCCAAACTCAAGGTCTGGGGGCCAAATCTGGCCCGCCGTAGCTTTTTATGTGGCCCTCTAGACTCCAGATTACATCAGTGTCACTCCGGTTTTTTTCACAAATCTGCAAAATTCACACAAAATCAGCAGATCCCCACATTTTTTCTGATTTCACTCACATTTTTTCTTAGAATTGTCCAAAAACATTCAGCTTAAGTGACTGCTGCCTCAGCCTTACTTGAGGTCTAGTTATAGTCTGTGATAGTCCAATACAGCAGTTAATAAAAAGTCACATAAAACATCATAGATTAGCACAAATATCTTAAGAAGTCCTTTCAAATGTTTCTAAATCAGCATTACAAAATCTGTGATTTTTGATAACAAAAACTCCCACAAGAACAATCACAAAATCCTGGATGGACTGATCAGAGTGAAAAGAAGATAAATATTATTTAATTTTAAGAAAAACTTTGAATGATGAAACAGATATTTATTGATATTTTAGCAATTTAATGGGCTTTATCATTACATTCTGGTGCAACCGGCCCTTTAAGAACATTTAGATTTTAGCTAAAAATGAAAATGAGTTTGACGTTCCTGCTCTACAAGGTGAAGATAACGGATGGATGTCCAATCGCTGATAAATTATATCTTTAGTGAATTTTACTGGCTTTACAGAAAAGCCAGACTTGTGGCTCTGAAACACCAGAGGAACTGAATTTTAGAAAACTGTTTTGCAGGATATGTTGTGCAGGCTTCCTCTTAAAAACATAATTTTTTGTTGTTGGAAGCTGAGCTGGGTGTCACCAAAACAAAACAGAGTCTGCAACAATAGGATGGTTTATCTCAAGTAGAAGAGAGGAAAGTGCAGTGGTATTATTTCCATTCGTTTAGCGACGGTGAGCAGCAGGTACGGTACCGACTCGTAACAATAGAAAGCCGAGCTGTACTCTTCCTTCCTCAGCTCACCCATGGGTCCTGGGCAACTGCTTGGGGAAATTAGGAATAAAAACAGGATTAAATTAAAAGTCACCGGAACCCAAGAAAACAATTGTTGAAAATCACAAAAAGAAACTGTTTTGCGTCTAAATTGCTCCTTTTGCCATTTAGTTGATCCCAACAGACTCTGGATCCTTGCATGGACATTAGGAGCTGATGCTAATTGATGTCTTATGAAATAGCAACATGTAGAAAAGAGCGGAGGACGTATTGTCATTGACCAGCGCCCCATAGATTAAGCCTGTCAGTTTCTTTTCCTACGCCTCTGGCAAGGGAGGCTCAGGAGGAATCAATTTTTTAAGTAGAAGAGCTGTACGCGCTAGGACCATAATAATGACATCATCTTCAGCTGCAGCCAACATAACCATGACCATCTTGCCCATTTAGAATCAGTGCGCCTCAGTCTCTGCTGTTTTACACCAGCTCCTCTAAGTCTGTGTCTTTTGCACGGGCCGAGATCCAGAGCAGCGCAGTAGTCAGAGGTGATAACGCCAGCATCCGTCGGAGGAGCTTGGATATTCCTTTCCAAGTGAGCAGCAGGGACAGACTACAGACGTGTGCCATTCCTTGGCAGAAGAGAGAAAGAGAGCGAGAGGAGAGAAAAAAAAGGACTGATATGAAACAGAATCAGTCATTCTCTGTGTACTTTCAGCAGCACTGGTTCAAGCTTCCCACCACAAACGCTTCAAATATGCTCAAAACTGATGTGAAGGTTTTGAAATTCCCATGGACTTCAATAACGCAACTCTGCCTTCTGTCTTCAGGTCTAAATCACTCTCGCTGCTGTTCTGGAAAAACATATGGAGGATATCTTTCATTTTCAATTTAAAAAAATACCCCACAGCACTTGATAGCTTTTAATTTAAACCCAAACACACTGATGAAGAATAGATAGTGACAAGCGATGAAAACGATTGGGTATTTTCTCTGTTTTTAATTTACTGCGCATCACATAAACGATGTGTGTATTAATAAAAAAACAAAGCTTAACTGAGATTGCAGTTTTTTTTATTTTTCCATTAATTTGACAGGATAGTTTTGTATGTTTGATGCACATTAGTGACAAGTGTGTAATTTGCATTAATTATCACTTTGAAGCCTCAATCAGCACACAGTCATGTTTATAGATTTGTGTTTCTCACATTTGTCACTGAAATATGTTTTCAGTGAAGGAGAACGTTCTGTTTTTGAAAAACAGAAACGAGACAAGTACATATTATGTCCGGCTAAAAGCTTCAGAGCTCTATGTACTGACAGTTTAATGAAATATCCAAACGGCGCCGCTGAGTTGTCAATGACCCATCACTCACTGGGTAAAGTTTAAAGATTTTAACATAGATGCAAAAATCAATAAAGGACACAAAGGAATGCCAGCAGCAGTAAATATATGAGGTGGGTTGTAGCTTAAAAGAAATACAGCACGTCTGTGAAGGAAAAAAAGTGAAAACATTGAGGCTAAATTACTGCTGTAGTTTATGATCGACCCTGCTGCCCGGGGCAGAGCTGTTCTCCGCATCCACACTCGACTGGAGGGGGTAAAGAAAACCTGACACATTTTCTAACCCTCCTGGTCCTCCTCATGCACTCTGGCTCTCCAATTTAGAGGCTTAATGGTTAATTTCACAAATATATATTTAAAAAATACACTAACCCAACCCTATATATGCATTTCTAGTCAACAGTTGCGCTTGAGTGCATCTTTTTCCTTCCAAATAGGAAGCCTCTGCAGCATAATTTCAAGCTGAGGGAAACGCAAAGTGCGCTATACACATGGCCACCAGAAAGCCCCGAGGAAGGGAAACGTCCCCCGCCGCTGCCTGCGGTTGTTAAACTCACCGACATTAAGAATTTATGAGCTAAAAGATTCAACCGGCGCTCTCCATGTGCGACTTGCAACATATCTTGGAAAGTGTTGCAGCAGCGCAAACAAGTTGCTTTGTTGATGCAGGTTTGTCCAGATATGGCTGCGTAATGCAGCGGAAGAGTAGACTCGCTTCAAACTTTGCTGGTTTACTGTCTTTATATTTCAATATCTTTGTGAGTAATGTTTGACGGGTTTTGATGAGTTTTGAAAAACTATTCATTGTACTTTTTCCTCATTTTGATTCATTACAACTAAAACTTTCAGTTAATTTCGATGTTATGTGTTAGGAAAGTATTTATTTTGTGATACACGGTTCTCCGTTTGTATTCAAACTATTTACTCTGATCTCCCTAAACAAATCCATATGCAGCCAGTTTCCATCAGAAGTCTCTAGTAAGGAGAGTTGAACTGTGAGTGATTTAGTAAATCCAGATGTTTTGTAAAAGCCTCACAAGGTTAGTAAACATTCGTAAACAAACATCATGATGTTGTTTATCATTTATCGTGATAAATTCCTTGTTATGATAAGTATTCTGATTTATCGTGTTGTCGATAAACTTTTACGAATGATGTTTAAATCGGTCTGTATTGTTAGTTTTACTATTTTCCCCACTGTTTCTTCAATGAGAGTATTGATAAATACTGATATATTCCAAAATATGATTAAATGCAGTTACTGTGTGCCGTTCAGTGATATAAATCACAGTTTGAACTGTGGCATATTTCAAATTGTTTTCAAGAGCGATATTTGTGTTGCGTTATGATTGCTGTGCCATGCTGTGATGGCCAAACAGCTACTCATTAAATAAGTAGTTAATAGCTCTTGATGTGATGTTTTTAAGGTGTGAACTGCCTTATTGCTGAAATGTACCATACAAATGAACTTGACTTGCCTTCTTAGTCATACTTTTATTGGTACCACAGTAAAACTTTAAGTCCATATCGCTCACGCTCATCGTGATGCTGATGATGAGGGAACGCAGCTGACAGGTCAGGGATAAAGTAGGTTTAGGTTTGGAGCTGCACAGATCCACAGCTCAGGTGGGATAATCTGTTGACAGGAAAGTAGTACAAGTGTTTCTGAAAAGGAGGGGTGAAGGAAAGCTTCTGTTGAAAGAAATAAAAAGACACAGAAAATGTGTAAGCTAACTGCTCTGATCAGACTAGAGTAAACCTGACCTGTTGGTTATGGGTGCAGGAAAACTAACCATGAAAAAAACCCACCTCCACTGTGAAGAGACGACTTTCCTATGTGAAGAAATCTGGTCAAAGTGGATGGGAAAATATGTGGAGCTAAATACATTAAGGCTGTGTGAGGTTGCACTCGACTTTTAGATCGGAGCAGAGATTTACTTCCCAGAGCAACACCCAGAGCTACAATGTGTTCCCTCCACAAAACTACGGATTTATGGAGAATGTTGGGAATACCTGATGTATGCAGAGATGGTAGGAAATCCCCATTTCTGCAGCTGCAATTGCAGCAAAAGGTGATTCCACAAATGCATGCCACACATTTCAGATTCATACACAGATATTGCTTCTGCTGTCACTTCAGTGATCTACAATACAGTAAATAAAATAGATTGTGGTGCAGATAGTTTTTAATAAAGATCCATATATTTTAGTAGTGATAAATACTCTCACATTTTTAATGCACTGACTCAATTTAAGCTTCTAAAAATAAAAGAAGTTAAAAACAAACATCTCCATTTTTCCCGAAAAATGATATAATCTTCTTTTAGAGCCCAATCACGATTGATTAGAGATGATTGGATGTGGCTCAGAGCCTAAATTGTCGTCATGGCCGGAATATGAATTCGGGTCTAAATGAAGACTTCTGCTTCACTAGAGAAAGGAGGCTGATGTGCTTCATTATCATTCTCGGGGAGCGCTTTTGTTTTTCTTTGGGGTGAAGGAGTCTGGGGGGCAAAATGGACTAACAGAACCGAGCGGCGGCTGCGGACGCTAGGTGTCACCCTTGTGACTTTGAAATCGGCCTGCCTCCGAACAGGATCGAGCCGGGTGGGTGCAGGGAAAGAGGGAGAGAAAGTGTGTGTGTGCGTGTGTGTGTGTGTGTGTGTGTGTGTGTGGGTTTGTGTGCGCGATAGAGAGAAAGAAGCCAGCTGTTAGCGAGTGTATCTAAAGAGGAGAAGGAAAGAGGACGGACTATGTGCAGAACTTCATTTTCAGTTTCTTTTTTTTCTCTCTCATTGCCTTTGCGGGGTTTTTTTCGTGAATGGTCTGGCGTGTGGAGCGCTTGGTGGTTGTTCACATCACAAGGAGCCGCAGCTATAACGTCGGCCTGAATTACACGGAGATAAGAGAGAAGGGTCGCTTTGAATAATGGCCTAATTGATGTGTTGTTCCTTTTATTATGATGATGAGCTGCAGACTGTAGGTCAGCGCTCTCCTCTTTATTAACTTCATAACAAGCGTTTTCGTATACTGACTGAAGCATATTTATTTTTATATGAGAGAAGCTAATTATAGCTTTAATGAAGCAGGTTGGTTGACTGTATATTATCCTAAAGCAGCAAACTATTTGGAGCGGAGCTCAAATGCCTTATTGATTGGAAAATCGTTCAAAATGTAATTTTAAAACCCGCTTTATTGATTTGTCAATATTTCTTTCCAACATGGAAACTCAAGCCATATCTATTATTCAGTCATTATATTGGTAGTTGTCTCATTATTGCAGCTTAAGTTGGGCTGTACATTAAACAACAAGTAACCATATCAGCGTGTGAATGGTGTAAAATGATATACATGCAGTTGCAATCAACAGGCTTGACTTTGACATTCAGAAGGTCACAGGAAGTTCATTCTGCACTGTCTTTTTCAATCGTGTATAACTGGAAAAGCCGACGTCAAACACCCTGAGGCCTCAGGCATCCTCAGTCAAACATGCAATGAAAAACGTTTGATGAGAGTCAAATTCTGCTTTATCCCCCAATTCTGCTTTATCCAGAATACACACATTTACACTTTCAAATATGTGGTTATGTTTAAGGAAGAGCCTCCTTCTAAAGGATAATCAGCTAAAGTTTGTAAATAGCCAAATTAAAAAGAACGAATTTGTACAACTTAAAAGAAAAAAAAATCTTTGGATAAAAAGGAATCCAAGCCAGAAATATGGAAAATAAATCGACCTTCACGGACTCCCTGCCAGCAGGGGGCGATACCAAACACATGAATTCTCACAGGTTATACATTTCAGAAATTCATAATTGTATTTAATGAACCTGCTTTTGAAGTGTTGTGAAAAGCAAAATTTTATTATATACAATACTTTAAAAATTATTTTATCATAAAATGTAAAAACTAAGAGGTGTAGTAGGTGTAAAATCACAGAGAAAAACGTTTCCTTTTTTTATTGCCATGTGACGTCACAAACGATAATTGTCTGCTGTGAAAAGTCTTTGAGAACCTAAAAAAAGTTCTGGTGCATTTAATATCCCTTCAGATCCAGCCCAAAAGCATAAGCAAACTAAGCTGCTGCTCTGGATGCCACAAAATATTCATCTTGCACATCTTAACTTTTATCAGTGAAGAAATAGTGATTTTCTGTAAATTCATCCACTTTAACTGGGATCCTGTTCCTGACACATGACTGCTAAACCACACTTTGCTATAATAAATAATGCAAAGTGTTTAATGTGAGGGCTAAGCAACACACATAACGGGACATGGGGATTTAATTTTTATTTTACTATAAAATTTAGTGCAGTACCAAAATAAACATTTTTGGTTCTGCTTCCTGAACTTTAAAGCGTTATTATATGTGCGTTGGATAGGGATTTACTAGAAGTGTCACTAGAAATCTTATTCTATTAAACACTTACTAAAATTTCAGCATGTAAAACATTTGATAGAAATGTAATACTACATAAAAATCAGTAAAATAGTGCTCCCTCTAGCTCCAGTTAAAATATTGCTTTTTAACAATGTACTTTTTCTGTCAGACATTTACTCTTACCAGAAATATTTTTACATTTACCGCTTGCTTCCCTCAGGTCAATGGTGCTGCACTGCCTCCAGCGTTTGTTTCCAGTGTTAATAATCATTAGTTTCTTGGTAAATATCCATGTGATGCAAACATGACACTGGTGTAAAGCTTCATTATTTTGTTGGAGCTCCATAGTTAGAAGAATAGTTTGGTCTTGTGTTTCTGTCAGCTTTTCCACCTCCAGGTCTAATCTCTGGTTCGGCAAATACCACCAGCTCTACTCAGAGGTCCACAACTTAAAATAAATAAACAAACAAAAGACTAAAACAGTGGGCAAACGAAGCATTAGGGTGAAAAATCTGGCTAGAAGTAGATTCATGGCGCTTGTTGCAGAAGAGAAAACGAGCAACATTCTGGAAAGTTACCCCTCGTAACCTCTCCTCTGCTGCATTAAAAACACGATTCCTCTTTTTTTTCTCTCTCTCTACTGTGGGCCCCCGTGAAATCCCTCTCAGAGATCCACTCCCACGGTGATTCCCCCCCCCCCCCACATCCCCACAGAACCATACTTCTGGAAGCAGCCCTAACGACCATCTAATTTCGTGTTTAACGTGTACACCATAATTGCCTGTAGAGTCTTCCATCTGCAGGAGAACAGGTAGTTGGCCGCGTTTCATTGCTCTACTTCGCCCCACCCACCAGCAGCTCCGGCCCTCCTGAGTAACCCCTGATTGGCTGAGGGGATTGCGGGTCCTGAGACTGAGCGCTCAGCTCGGAGCTGCGCGTCTGCCAGTGTGCACCAGCGAAGCGAGAGGAGCGCTTGTTGGAGTCAACTAGACAGCCTACTGGCAACGAGTTGTGATTTCTTTCTCTTTTTTTTCTCATCCCTCTCTGCCTCAGTCAGGCTGGATATAGGCTACTGTGCTTCAGTTTCTCTGCAGCCACACATACGATGCGTTTTGAACGTACAGTAAGCTCTGGCATCGCCTCATCCCAACTGGCTGCATTTTCAGCGGATTTTTTTTGTTTTCTTTTTGTGCGCCTGGACTATTGACTGGGATCTGTTTTAGCCTTTCCAAGCGAGATGCGAGGGAATTAATTAGGAAGTGAAAGCTTGAAGACTTGAGGAGGGGGTTGGAAGAAGGACTAAATCTGCTGGAAATGAAAAGGTAATCGGGAGTTTGAGTGATGTGATGAGACATTCCTTCAACTGCACCCCTTTTACGCAAAAAAAGATATCCGGACTGTTGAACATTTCCCTGCTTGAAGATCTTCTTCTTTTTTTTCATGAGATGCGATTTTCAAGAGGATTTTTTTTAAATTGCTGCTTCTAATTAAAAAGAGTGATAATTTTATCCAAAAAAAAAGGACGACCTGAATATCGACCCCCTGTCAGGTCGGGGCGGTGAAATTCACACAGACTTTTCAGCCACATCACTCCATCTACGTGAAAGATAAAGATTTCTGCGGACTTGAGTCTCTGCAGCATTTTTTTTCTCCTCCCTTTTGCTCTCTTAAAAAAATGGACACTTTAACAGATGAATCGTGCGTAAGATCGGTTCTCTGCTCTTTGGGAGCTGCGCGGATTTCCACGGCTAAATCCCAACTGTAAGAAGATTCAGCATGTTTTTACTATTCTGTCGCGCTCAGTGTTTCTCCCGCTGCAGCAGACCGGAAGATGTGCTCTGCCTGAGACGAATCAAATAGGCACTTGTTAGAATTAGAGCTCATTGACTGCATATAGAAGAGACTTTCAATCAAACTTATTTTTTTGTTTTTTGTTAAAGAGATGATTTATCTGCGCGTTTTTTCTCCTATTTTTGACGCGCATCCTTGTGCGTAATTCTTCAGAAAAACTCAACAGGTTCAACAGCAAGCCCTGGAGATGGAATTAATACAACTAGCCTCCGTTTTCCTTTTATTCTGGGTCGGAACTGAGGGTGTTATCAACCTGAAATATGGAATAAACGAGGAGATGAAGCCCGGGTCGGTGATTGGGAACGTTACGAGGGACGCGCTCAAGCAGGGATTTCAGATTGCGCCGCAGCCTCCTTACTTGAGGGTTATTTCCAATTCAGAACCGCGATGGGTGGAACTCAGTCCGGCCGGGATTCTTACAACCCAGATGAAGATAGATCGGGATGTAGTTTGCAGACAAAACCCGAAGTGCATTATTTCCCTAGAA
Organism: Poecilia latipinna; assembly: GCF_001443285.1. Taxonomy (NCBI): domain Eukaryota; kingdom Metazoa; phylum Chordata; class Actinopteri; order Cyprinodontiformes; family Poeciliidae; genus Poecilia; species Poecilia latipinna. The sequence goes on from NW_015112826.1 coordinate 171,811, forward strand.
GTGATGTCAAACTCCATGGAGATCTGCGTAATCAAAGTTGAAATCGAGGATTTGAACGACAACGCGCCCCGGTTCCCGACGAGCCACATTGACATAGAAATTTCCGAGAACGCATCCCCTGGTACCAGGTTTCCCCTAGAGGGTGCGAGCGATCCGGACTCGGGGATCTTTGGAGTGCAGTCCTATTCCATCACCCCAAACGAGCTTTTCGGACTAGAAATAAAAACTAGAGGGGACGGATCCAAGATCGCAGAGCTTGTCGTGCAGAAATCTTTAGACAGAGAGACCCAGTCCCACTATACGTATGAAATCAGCGCAGAGGACGGAGGAGACCCTCCGAAGATAGGCGCGGTCCAGTTAAACATTAAAGTGATAGATTCTAATGACAACAACCCCGTTTTTGACGAGCCGGTTTACACGGTGAATGTGATGGAGAACTCCCCTGTCAACACATTAGTCATAGACCTGAACGCCACGGATCCTGACGAGGGCACTAATGGAGAGGTTGTGTACTCGTTCAACAGTTACGTCACCGAGAAAACGAGGGAGGCTTTCAAAATTGACCCCAGGACGGGGATCATCACCGTCAACAGCGTGTTGGATTATGAGACCACGAAGATCTATGAGATCGACGTCCAGGCCAAAGATCTGGGTCCCAACTCCATCCCGGCTCACTGCAAAGTCACAGTGAACGTGATGGACACGAACGACAACCCACCTGTGATCAGCCTGCTCTCGCTGAACACGGAGATGGTGGAAGTGAGTGAGAACGCGCAGCGTGGGTATGTGATTGCGCTGGTGAGGGTGTCAGATAAGGACTCGGGGGCCAACGGGAAAGTGAAGTGCACCCTGCAGGGCAATGTTCCCTTCAGGCTGCAAGAGTATGAGAGCTTCTCCACCATTCTGGTCGACGGGAAGCTGGACAGAGAGCAGAAGGACACCTTCAACCTGACCATCCAGGCAGAGGACAGCGGCATCCCTCAGCTACGTGCCACCAAATCTCTGGTGGTCAAAGTCACAGATGAGAATGACAATCCGCCACACTTCCTGAAGCCACACTATCAAGAGATGGTGATGGAGAACAACCTCCCAGGTTCCTGTCTGCTGGCTGTGTCAGCAGAGGACCCAGACCTGGGCATGAACGGCACAGTCTCCTACTCCATAGTCCCTGGTGAGATTAAGCACATGGATGTAAACACCTATGTGAGCATAAACCCATCAGGCCGCATTTACTCCATGAGGTCATTTGATCATGAATACACCAGGACTTTTGACTTCAAAGTTCTGGCAAGAGACAACGGCAACCCGTCCTTGTCCAGCAACGCCACAGTTCGCATCGTGGTGCTGGACGTCAACGACAACACGCCTGTGATGACAAACCCTCCGCTGGTCAACGGCACAGCGGAGGTCTCCATCCCGAGGAACGCCGTGGTGGGGTACAGGGTGACCCAGGTGAAAGCTGATGACTATGATGAAGGGGAGAACGGGCGGCTGACCTACACCATCTCAGAGGGCGATAGGGCCTTCTTTGAGATCGACCAGGTGAATGGAGAGGTTCGCTCCACCAGGATGTTTGGGGAGAACGCCAAGTCCACCTATGAGATCACAGTGGTGGCCAGGGACCATGGCAAACCCTCCCTCTCTGCCTCGGCCTACATCGTGGTGTACCTCTCTCCGGATCTGAATGCCCAAGAGACCATCGGACCCGTCAACCTGTCTCTCATATTCATCATCGCCCTGGGCTCCATTGCGGCCATCCTCTTCATCACCATGATCTTTGTGGCGGTCAAATGCAAGAGGGACAACAAGGAGATCCGGACATACAACTGCAGGTACTGAATGAACACAGGACATGTGAATGTCAGGGTTCCTACAAATGTTCAGATTTTTTTCTAGACTCAAATTTATAAATAGTTCAGCCAGTGGCGGTTCTGATATAAAAGGGGGCCTGGGCGACTGGGTCCCTTGGACCCAATATTTATGTTCCTCTCAAACTACATAAGCATTACAAAAGCACTTTTTGTGTGTGTTTTCACAAGTACGACAAAGTTTTTTTTTTAAATCACTGTTTTTAAGAAAATAGTATTTCATGTAAAGTAATCAGTTTCAGATTTGATTGATCTATTTTATATTTTCAGCTTGTTATAGGAAATAAAATAAATTTACCGTAAAAACTTTAGTTAAGCACAGACTTATCAGAACCTGTGGTCAGATATAAACTTTAGAGTCAATTTGACTCTGATACTGGTTACTATGTATTCATTCGAAAACAGGTGAAGGAAAATGGAAATAGCAATTAAAAATATGTTCAGGAAACAAATGGCATAAATATATAAATATAATTTTTATGAATCACTCGTGCCGCCCTGACAGAAGAACACCCTGAGTGGTGAGCCATATATAAAAGAAACTACAAGTGGTTTCAACAATTCTTGTAACATAAATATGTGGATATTTTGAGTACAAAATGTTCCTCCACATTCCAGAATAACAACCCAATTCACAAACAGAAGATCCAGGTAAAACTGAGACAGGAAAAATCTGGTCAAATGGCTGCTACGAACGTAAAAAGCCCTTTATTTTTCAGAAATTAAGAATATTTTAGCTAATGAAACCAGGGATCTGTTCTTCTCCAAACTTTGTCAATTTTAAAATCAGATTCCAGATTTTTACAGAGTCTGGGAGTTTATCACAACATCTTGTATTTTTGAGCCTAATTGGCTTTTATTTTCTGTAAAATAATACTTCTGAGGGCTGTTTTAATTTTAATTTTGGCAGATAGACACTTCAAAAAGCCAGTACAACTTGTCAAATATGCTCAATATGTTGTCCTACATTAACTACAGAGACTTTAAATCACAGCTGGTGATGTGGACTATCTTTTTAAGAAAAGGTTTCCACACCCATTTAACAAAGATTCAGTATCCAACCCTTATCTAAGAGGCTGTAGTACAAAAAAAGAAGAAAAGAAAAAGAAAGAAAGGCGAAATGTAACAATTTGTCTTAATTTGTAATGAGTGTGCATTAAAAGATGCCCTCTACGAATTAATCAGTGAAAAAACTCATCTTTCTTTTATTTTTTTTTTCTGAAATTTCATTTTTTAAATATTTAGATAAATCAAAATCCTGACTTTTTCCAGACTGCGTAGGAACCCTGGAATGTGTGTGAATGTGATTGTGCCAGTTGACAGTGCATTGCTTTTTTATCATGCAGCATGTAGAGGCCCTGTATGTGAGGACTGCAGATCGTTTCTCCCCTCCTCCTCTCCCTTTTCTCTCTCTTCCTTCTCGGCTCCACAGCTGAAGTAGACCTAAATGAACCCGACTGCTTTAAATCAGACACATTCTGCTGAGGCCCACTGTTCTGCATTAATGCAAACGGTGATTGATGGATTTAATCCTTCCATTGTAACCAATTGACTCATAAATACGACGGTTCGACTGTCATGTTCAATTTGCGGATGTGTTGCCGGACAATTAACGTCCTGCTGCCTCAATGGCAGTCCGGGACATTTATTATTTAACGTCCACCGTGGCTGATTGGCTGTTATCAGCTTTAATCTGCTGTGATTATGGACAGTCCTCCAGGATCACTCCGATTCCCCTCTGTTTTCATCAAGGCACATCAGAAGGAGCTACTCTAAAATAAATGTAGGAGATTAGGCTTGTGCTTTAGAAGATATTATCAGTTACATCAGTGTCATGAACTGTTAGGAGGCAGGTTTATGGGTAAAAGCAGCTGATTATTCCCCCCTCCTTTGATGCATTTCTGCGAACTCTGTTTTCTTCATCAATCTGAGCATCAGCTCTGGCTTTGATTTCCCTGCATGTGCCACATTACGACTGTAAAATTTACATATAGATTGGATTTGAGAATTTAACCTGAAGCTATAGTCGTATTTTGTTCCTGACATAATTTTGTTGATTTGAGGTTCACCTCATTATTTTTAAAAGGAGAAGAAATGCAGAAAAATGAGCATAATAGTGATCAGATTTTTATTTCTACTGTACTGATTTAAAGTTTTCTTTTTTCCCAAATGTTTTCAGCTGACAAGATTAGATATGGAAATTAAGTGTTTCTTGACGGAAAGCATCAGAAATGATTGCTGCTCCACATTTGAGAGTTGACCCGGAGAAGTCATCTTTCCTGTCTGACTAAAAATACTTTTCCAGATGTAATTTTGAATTAGCTTTGATTGAAAATAGAGGGAAAAAATAAATCTGTGAAGTTACAGCTTGATTAAAAACATTTGCTCTTATTTAAATGTCACTCATACATTTTGCGCAGCGAAGACACGGTGACAGACAAACAACAAATTCGAAATTCAAAACTGCTCCCAGTACTTTCCTCTCTCCCATTGTGAGCCCGTCTCCCCGCTGGGAGCTTTAATCAGCGCTGATGTGCTCTGCTTCTCAGTCACCACCTCGAATATGAGGAGCAGTTATCTCCAATTTATTGCTTGTCCTCTGTCAGTCTGTCTCGCTCTGAAGTTCTCTCCTCCAAGATTTCGATTTGGGCATAAGGCGGAGAGAACATGTGAATACGAAGGATGGGGAAAAAAAGAGGAGAGATGTTGTATTTTCTACTAAGTTCTTCCCTCTGCATCACGAAGGAGCTGATTGAGGTTGCGTGCTTGCAACAAGACGCAAATGAAAAGACAAACAAAAAAAAAGCGATAGCCCTGGTGCTGCACTGGGGTGAATACCAAAGACCAGTGTGGCTGAGTAGAGCAGGGAAATTTCAGAAAGTGACAGGAACAGAGATTGCAATTTCACAGATCTCTCTATACTTGTTATGGATCTAATAAAGGACATAAGCCACAGGGATTATCTTATCGAGTTAGATTCTACCTTTCAGAGTTTGACTCAGTAGAGATTGTAAAGTAAAATTAGCAAAAAAAAAAAAAAAACACCAGACATGATGGTAAATATGTCCTGTGAGGGCTGTAGTCATCACTGGACTACTTAACATCTGTTATTCTGTGGAAAAAAAACTGCAAGGCTCTGCAAAGAGTAGACATTTCCCCCAATGTGAGCATCCTTTGATAAAGCATAGCTCTGCTGCTCATTTGCTCTTATTAAAGTCAAAATGCTCAGCTTCAGTTTGCAGAAGTCACAGAGAGCCGTCGAACAAATTTGAATCTGCAGTTCTCTTGCTTTTCTATATTGCTTGTGGGCCTGCTTGCTAATGAAAGAAAAAACTGGAATCAGTGAGTGTTCTGTGCTTTGAATATGATTGCATATACCGGTGGTGCTTCTCAGGTTCAGTGTGTTCCTTTTTGTCTTGCTTCTGTGGTTTTGGCATGTTTGCATTTTCAGCCTGTTTGTGACATGTTGATTGTTGAGCATGCAAATGCAAACAAACATTTACAACGGCTCCACTGCAGGCCGGGTGTGGTGGGTCACCTCTGTGCGCCGTTCCACACTCGTACAGGGGCTTTGAACAGGGCCGGATTTCAGGAGGAAGTGGGCCAGAGCCAGCCTTGGTGTCCCGTCCACACAGGTTGCTTTCACTTCATGATTGGTGCAACAGAGTAATAGGTACACATCGTTTTGGAGGTGCTTAGGGAGTACTAGTAATTTTTCTGCATTGCCATTTTGTGCCTTTGCAGCTTTGCTCATTTCGTACCCGACTACTTCGGGAAAGAAATGGAGCCATCTGCCAACCGCACATAAATTTGTGCCTTCCAGAATGACATTTCTGGCCTATTTTGACAACCAACAATTTAAAGTAATACTGGTGGTCTAGAGTAAGGAAATGAGGTTATATGACTGCAATAAATTATACATGTCAGCAGGAGGTCACTCAGTAACTGGGGTCTGATCAGGCTCAAAATGTGTCATATTTTGTAACTCAAAAAGGAGATCAGAACCAAAGTAAGTAGAAATACAGTAGAAATTCAGAACATCATATTAAATTATGTGAGAGGTTTGAGTGTTTTAATGACTATTTATCTCCAAAACACATAAAGGTTCTAAAACAAAACAAAAAGCTTTGCATGCCCTGGTTTATAAATATTTAACTGTTTAGAAGTTGGAGAAAAACAAAAGTCTTCATGCATATTTATGAAGCAGAGATACAACGTTACAAAGGTGCATATTGACTTTCTAGGCTTTGTCCACATTAAAATAGTTTTTCTGAAACAATCTTTGCACTTGTCTCTTCTAAAAGGTTTCTGATAAAGACGGCACATTTTGTAGGAATGTCTTCTTCCATACAAAAACGAACCCAAACTGGTAAAGTATCGAAGCGAGTATCAGTAACTCGGTCCTTAAAGACACCAAAACAAAAGAAGGCGTGCAATGAAAAAGAAATCCAACAAAATTGAAACATTGTCACAGTTCTAATATTGTGCAGCCCTGGAGTATGTATATATTTCTGTGGCTGTGTGGTTTTGGACTTTTGCCTCAGTTTACTTGTACCATCTTAAGTGCCCCTATCATGCTTTTGCAATTCAAGAGCAAAGAAAACACAATGCCTTCGGTAGACAATGCTTCAGCATCAACTTACAAGGTATTTAACACTGTAGTGTACATCATTTATTAGATTAAACAAGCTACCATGACACAGTATGCCACAGCCACTCCTCAAAGATTGTAGCATCAAAGAACAAAAACAAAAAACATTTTTAATCTCATATAAAGTTATGCAAACGCTCTGTCTGTGCTGATGAAAATATACCAGCATGGGAAGCTTGAAAGTTAAACTGAATCTGATGCTTTGCTATTTATGTTTTCTGATTAATTTGGCAAATAAAGTATCTGACTGTCTAGGGATACTCAAAGAGCATTGATTGTATATTCCACAATAATCAATTCACTGCACTACAAAAACACAAAATCTTATGAAATATTTTCAATCCAGCTTCTAAGTTAAATATCTAAAGACAAAACGAATTTACAAGTAAGTTTTCTGCAAGATGTAGGAGCTTCTTTGAAATCAATAATATAAGCTCCTACTTATTAAGTTGTACTTTTTCTATATTGATGAAAAACTACAAGTTCCTTATAATGTGAGAAAAATATCTTGTTTTGCAAGAAAAAGATGAGTGTGTAACGCTACAGCTAAAGTAACACACCTGGTCCTGATGCAGCGCCACAGTGAGTTACTCACCCTTGATCCCAATACATGTACACCAATATGGTGGCTCTAAATGACTGTATGCTACACAGAATCTGCTTCATTTCCTCATGTCTACATACACCAACAACAAGCCACGATAGAAAACAGCAGCAGCTTTAAGTCCGGCCCTGGCTATGAGCTTTCATCTGGCACCCCACCCAGCATGACGGGGCCGAGGCTCTTTGACTGTGTGGGCTTGGTTGGGGAAGACAGAGCACTGCTTTATTGAGTCTGTTCAGTTTCTTCTACTTGCGCAGGGTGGCGGAGTACTCCTACGGCAACCAGAAAAAATCCAGCAAGAAGAAGAAGCTGAGCAAGAACGACATCCGCCTGGTGCCGCGAGACGTCGAGGAGACAGACAAGATGAATGTGGTGAGTTGCTCATCTCTCACCTCCTCGCTCAACTACTTCGACTACCACCAGCAGAGCCTGCCACTGGGCTGCAGGCGCTCCGAGAGCACCTTCCTCAACGTGGAGAACCAGAACTCACGCAATGCGGCCCCCAACCACGGCTATCAGCACTCGTTCACAGGGCAGGGTCACCAGCAGCCAGACCTCATCATCAACGGCATGCCACTGCCAGAGGTGAGATACAATCCAATGTGCTATGTCCTTGATCTTTGGCTGGACTGCCTTTGCCTGTCGGGGGAAGGAGAAAATTGATTTAGCGCAATGTAGCGGCAAGAAAATAACTTTGAACGTTTAGTTTTTCATCAAGTGTAATGAGAAGGTCTCCTAGGTCAAACTAGACTCTAAGAAAGCAAACCTCTCTCTCAACTCAGCCTATTGTCTAGACGTATTTGGAGTTCAGTTGCATCAAAGCACATTGTGTCAGGGAAATATTTGTTGCTGATGGAAAAGCTGAGCTATTCAAAATGGCAGTGTGTCAGTGGAGTGGAATCCTTCTAGGCATTTCAAGGTACCTAAAGGCTGGAGCTGACCTGCGATCAGAACGCTTTGCTAAGCACAATCTGGAGGCCTGACAAAGTGGAATATTTGGCCTCTCTAACTGCACTTGTTTACCTTTTCTGTCTTCTTTTCCTGTCTTTGTTCCTTCGTTTGTCCTTTCTTTCTCTCTTCCTTTCTCCCTTTCTCTTGCTCTCCATGTTCGGGTGTGTGCTGAGCCTCTGCAAAACGAACAAGAGTTTGTGCACCTGCCAGATGTATTGACTCGGTTAATCAGCTCCTCCACACATCATTTCAAGGGCTAACAGAAAGAGTAATCATTGCTTGAATCTGTATGTCGTCCGATTGGCTGCAGCGTTTGCCGCATGGCCGCTTGAATTGCCCTGACGTACCACAAGCTGCTCTGGCAGAGCAGTGAAAGTCTGGCTATTCAAGCTGACAGGTGTACGCCGAGCTGCTGATCTTTAGTTTATGGATTTCTGCATGTATGAACTCGTCTACTGGATCCTTTTGGCAATCTCCCCCCTTTCTGTTCTTGACCCACTTCTCTCATAGGGGATTGGGACATTTATGTGTGTCTGAGAGAGAGGGAAAGTGCATTAGGCCATGTGTTTTTATGAGTTTATGTGCCATGCTTCCTCATAGAAAAAGCTCCACCGCTCGCACACACACACACACACGTACACATCTTCCTGAAATTGATGAGTCCAATCTCCGCTTGACATTCAGTGTGGGGAGAGTGGGGCGTGTTGGCTTGGGAGTGGGGGTCTTAAAACAAGAAACAGGATGGATATTGATATATTGAGCGGATGATCCAGAGAGATCCAGGCGCTATTGGACACTGAGGGGTCAATGAGACCTACTTACAGGCATGCTGATTTACTGGGCCTGTCGGAGCCACTCTGGGTGAGCGAGTGGGCTGGAATAACACAGGTGGAAGGGATAAGATGCTGTTTTTGGGGTGTTACTTTGTGGTGGTCAGTGGATGTTTTATTCATACGGTGGGGTCAGGGTATCCCACAGTGTCAGAATTGCTTTACAAAAGGAGGGAAATTCCCACCTGTTGTCCAGTTGGCTGTATTGAATAATGGAGAATGTATCTGCCCCAGGAAGCAAATTGGTCAACTATTAAGAGGCAAAGAGTGTAGAAAAATAAAAGAGGTAGAGGGGAATAGGCTTTGTTCATCCTACTTAGGTGTTCGTACAATTGTATATCAATTTATTTTTCTTCTTAAATTAGTTTTTTCTCTTGTCATAAAGCGGTAAAATCTCTCTTATAACTTTATTCAATCGTGTACTACTTTCAGAAAATGCCCATTTAACCCAGGGCTGAAGGATATTGCTGAAAAAAACCTATCACGATATAAGCGTTTCATTTCAGTCTATATCGATAATTGTCGACATTGATAATTATTGGTTCGTTTTTGGTTTTAACCTTCCACAGTTTTCACTCCACGCAGTTGTTTTTTAGTTTTAAACAGATTTGAGGCACAGAAGCAAAACCTTAAACTGCTGCTCTGCAAGTCACTCATCAGGTTGTTGCTAGGTAACCAAAGAGTGAGTTGCTAGGTAACCGAAGAGACAGTGAGTTAGTTGATTCCACTATCCTAGATAAAGCCCTTTCTCTGCCTATATCTCCCATTGAATATTGAATATTCTATCAGATGAATTATCTGTTGATATTGATCACATGTCTGTCCTGATATATATGATTGATTTATTGTCCAGCCATAATTTCACCACATATCCACTCATTTTGGTTCCAATTCCTAGTTGAGTCAGCTGACTTGCATAAAATAAGGCAAACTGGGATCTCTTGATCAAACCTTATTAGCTCCTGCTGGTAAATGTTTTATGTGGGGGCAGAAATAACACATTTCCTCACAGTAAACTATCAAAGCAGGAACAAAACGCTTCCCTTTTCCTTCAAAAAGTTGTGTCTGAGACGTACAAAACAACAAAGGAGGAGAAAGTGAGGGGATGCAATGACCAGCACTGAAGTAAACAACAAACAAATCCTAAAGTATTACATCCTGTGTACCTTTTGCAGATCATTTCCACCATTTCACAGCCAACTAACTAAATATTTGATACCAGTGCTCAGAGATAGAAAAAACTGCTTGCAATGTTGCACGTCTGTAGCTGAAGTATCCAATAAAACTGCGTTAGACTCAGGATTAGGACTCCCGTTATTTGTGTCGGGTAATGAAAAAGAGAAGAGGAAGACAAATAGGAGAGGAGATTGATTTTGATGATTCATTATGCAAAGCTCGGAGTTGTCTTGATGGAGCGGCGTGAGGGCAGATAGACAGATAAGGAGGGTGAAACTGGAGTCTTAGTGCCAGGTGTCCACGTTTTCTCATTTTCTAAGGGCCAGTTGATTGGCTTGATAGAGGCAGGAGCTGCTTAGCATGCAGCCGCCACCTCGCTCCTTCTTACACTTGATGTTGACAAACATCTCTTTGACCCAGTCTGTGCACATTTTATCTGGCCTGAGAAAAGCAGCTATGTGTGTGGGAGATGTGCAGAGTGGCAGCAGGAGCACGCCTCAGCCTCCAGCAGAGCCACCCCGCTCTGTCACTGTTTCCCCTCCTCCCCACTGTGACATTTGCGAGACACAGAAGCATCCGGTATGTACAGATGTGGCTCTTGAATAAAAAATGTGCTTAGTTTAATTACGATACCATTTGTAGAGCAAACAAACAGCAGCAGCAGCGGTGGAAAGGCTGATAATGGTTTTGTTGTTTGGGTTTGAAACCACTTGACCTCACAGGTTCCCGACCCAAATCCCTCTGACTGGTTAGGCCACAAGTGACTATCTGGTTGTGATTAGGCTGCATCCTTTGTACCTCTAAAAGTATAAATTCAACCTGAGGGCAACCTTAAAAATACACATGACTTATTTTTTTAACCGCTTTTAACTCATTTTTTATTATAGTTTTCTGAATTGCAGTGCAAATACAAGTGCAAATACTAGAGATCCACTTCAGACATCAAGCTGATGAAAACATAATCATAATAAACTGTATTTATGCTATTAATATTAACCCTTTAGGCATGAGTTATGATCCTTTATGTCAGATTTTTTTTCAAATGTTTTTTAATTTTTAAGGCATAAAAAGTGGGGGGCAAAAATTTGTTTAAAAAAATTCTAGAATTTTTTTTCTAGGTGATCAATTGTAATTTTCTCCAAACACAAAGTTATTATTTGTAAAATACAAATAATCTTTAGGGGTTACTTGATATTATTTTTACCTGCAAGGGGATGGATATTCCTGAGTTGCTTTTTTGTCTGTCTGCCATATTGGATTTAACAAAATATGTTCTTGTACTTGCAGTGGATGGCCAGTAGTTGGCAGTGCATTGTATGATGTACTAATGTCCACTTCAGTGGTCTGTGTGCATTTATAACATAAAAATCCACAAGAAACACAAGAAAGTGGCTTTTAGATGTCTGTCCCCTGCAGTGACCTCTATGCATGAAACGGTTAAAAGACAAATAGATAAATGTAAGTAATTGACGATTTTACTCCTTGCTGTACATGTACATGTGCATATCTTGACACGTAAAAAAAAGGTGCAGTTTCCTTTTAAATTGCTTCTAATATTCAGGTTTTGGAGCAATGCTTCTTCATGCTATCTCTGATCAGGTTCTCTCAGTGAGAGCATCCACACTTTAACTGCATTAACTGGCCTGATTTCTTTAGCATCTGATTTCACTTTGATTATTGTTCCTTTCTTCTCTTGTTCTCTTTTTTAAAAATTAGAGCTTCCCTTCAGCCAATCAGGGTTTATAAAACTGAAAATCAACCATTTCTGGTCACCAACCATATTTTCTGGTTTGCAGGGACGGTTGTGATTATTCTCATGTAAATAAGGATACAGCTTTTTGTTTATTTTTAATTTATGTGTGTGATTAATTCAGAGTTGTGCTCTGTTGTGAGCTTATGTGGGCCAGCGAGCATCCTGCTTATTTCTGAGCAGCTGGAGTCTGGCTTTTCCTCTTAAAGACACGCAGACACGGCAGAGTCGGCAGAGTCGGCCAAGATAACAGTGACAGGTCTCCCTGAAGGCTTCCTACCTGCAGCTACATTGTGTGTATTGCATTGTCCCTTGTGACAATGTAAGCCTGTAGATACCTCCTTGAACATGACTATCCATTGTCTTTTAAAGCGTCAGCTGAGATGTTTGTGAGACCCGCCTGTGGTAGCACTAATATGAAAGCTCACAGGAGAATAAAGCTGTCTTCCATGGCTTAATTATAGTGAATCACTTGTTGGGGTGGAAGACAATTATACAGTAAAGGAATGGCCTTTGGCTAGAATCTGTTTTTGAATTTGTAATTCGCAGTAAGGCTTCTCACACCTGTGAATCCTGATGGTGAGCAGAGCAGGAAAATGAGCGATTTTACTATATCAGTTAACATAATTCAGGTAAGAGAGTCATGATTGTTCCTTTAGAGGGATGATAAGTCAATCTGAAAAAGATGTCAGGTGAATTTATAAAAACGTTGGCTGGAGATCGCCCTGCGTGGTGCAGGATGTTCAGTATTCATCTGAGACCGAGTCTCACGAGTAAAAGTTATCTGACAACTGGAGCGTTCTTCCTCCAGATGCTCACTGTGCTGCTCGCTTTGGGACCATTTCATGAGTTTTAACGGTTTTTAATCATAATTTTAACTTCAAACAGAAATCAGTAACATATACTACTAAAACCAGTCAAAACCAACTGGAATAGAAAAAAAAAAAAAACGTGAAACAAACCTGTCAACATGGCGGCGCTCATCGTGTTTTTTTTTTTTTTTTGTCTGTGTGAGTATAAGGATGTTTTTGGTGTTTATGTGGGAGGAACAACAGGGAGTGGTTCCGCCGAGGCTGTTGCTTCACATCGGGACAATATGCATACGGGCATTCAAACGTGTCATATTGAGCATGCAAAATAGATGTCATGCTGTCAGTGCATGCTACACATCTGTTAAAGTGCCAATCTCCCCCTACTCACTCACTCATGAATTCACTTATTGCTTTTGTACGCGGATATTTATATGAATAAAGGACGTCAGTGTTTTGGATTAATAAACATGAGCGAAAGCAGGAGAAAAGATTTCAATATTAATCAAACTTTAGCGCTAATTTTCTTTCTTTTGTTTTTAATGTTTTGTTTTTGTTTCAGCTGTTGCAGAAGTATTCAGACACTTTGAACTTTTTCCACACTTTTCCTGACAGAAGAAAGTCAAAAATGTAGCTTTTTTGCAGAAAAATCAATTCTGGTGGTGGCAGCATCATGCTGAGGGGAAAAGGGTGAGAGCTAAACAAAAGGCAACAGTGAAAAAAAAAACAAAAAATCATTTATAGGCTGAAAAAACGTACAGCCAGAATGAACGTTGATATTTATTATTTAGAATGGCCTAGTCAAAGTCCCGATCAATTTCCATTTTGTAGAAAAAGTGTCATTTCATCCTTCCACTTACTGTTACGCACTGCTTTGTGTTGGTGTGTCACAAAAATCCCAATAAAACAGTCAAGTTTGTAATTGTAACACGACAGAGTGTAAAAACACTGAAGAGGAATGAATATTTTATATTCTTATCTCAGCAGATGTTCGATTTTAAAACAAACAAAAAAAAAATCATATTAGCATTGTGAATCTTCTGAGTAGTCGGGATAAGTTATTCCGGCTTCTCTCTCATTTCGTCTATGCAGATTGATTCTTGCAAAATGCTTTAGCTTTGTTTGTTTGTTGTCTTCAGCAAGCTGTGATTGACATAAAGTGGAGGACATCACTGCTGGCTGAAAGTGTAACTGGGAGAAAAACAACACAGATAGCAGAAGAGCAGAAATTGAAAGCAGAGCTTCCTCTTTCTCTCATCTTGTCGCGTCTGTCTTGTTGCGGGTGAATGCTTGCACAGACATCCTTTAAAAATGTATACGTTTATCAGCTTTATATATATAAAATACACAAGTCCGTATAAGCCTCTTATCGCTCAACAGTTTGTCAGAGACTAATCATGACAGATATTTTGCAATAAAGGAAGAGCTATAGAAGTCTTTGATCTTCTACGCCGTGTTTTTAATATATATTTTAGCATTTGGAAACCTCGGAAGGTGTATATCGCAGCCTTTAAAGTCTCCTCCTTCTCGAAGCAGTTGGCAAATAATCTTTCATCACCAGCAGCTTCAGATGAGCGCCGATTTAGCGGCAGACGAACCTGTTAATTATTTAGGGAGGTCATTTGTAAGGCAACGATTTAGGAAAAAAAACGCTCCGCTTTTTAAGTGTCACTGTTTATGAAATAAAGCTGTCTGCCACGAGCAAATTAGCAGCGTGACAGTGATGGCATCATCCACCGCTGGCTCCTCCTTTCACGTTGAAGGCGAAGTGAGGGTGTGGCCGAGGGTGACTGAGTGACATTACTCAACGAGATGGTTTTCAGCTCCCTGGCAAGCAGTGACGGTTTAACACTTGGTTAGGTTTTTATAGCCCTGACCCCAACCCGCCAACACCCCCCCAATGCCGCATGTCACCCCCGATGTCGCGGAGGTACAACAAGCTGACATAACATCCGCAGGCAGCCAGTCAGGAGCAGCCGGGCCTGCTGGGTTGCCACCCTCTTGTTAGGATCAGAGCATCCAGCCAGAAGAGCTTAACAGTCAAAACACATGAGTGACAGCGCCTGACGTACGCATGTCACCGCGAGTGTCCTTAACTGCATTCGACTCGTACAGATTGCACGGCGGGAGAGCGCGGCAAGGAAAACGCCAAGTCCTGGCAAATTGCAGGGAGAGAAACGTGGAAGACGAGGAGTGGGGAGCGAGATCTATTTATAGAACGGCAATGATTTTTCTCAACCTGTGTTCCTGCTGCCTGAAACGTGTTATTTCTCTCTGCAAAATGCAGTGTTCGGACGAGGGCGAGATTATTTTTCCACAAATCATGGTGACCTTTACGGAAAGCAATCATGTCTTTTCTTTTCGGTTGCATGTGTTGGGTGTTCATTTGTAGTGGACAAAATTATTCATACATCTGGGAGAATTAGGTTAAAAGTAATATTAAATATACCTATATGTTTTTTCTTATCACTTAAAGTAATATTAAGGTTTCGGAGTGGCCACTGAATCTAATTGAAAACCTGCGGAGGGATTTTAAGATTAGGGCGATGGCTCAGAGACCCTCCTAATTAATCACAAGTGCAGCAGGAACATACAGCAAGCTGGTTGGCAACGATTAGCACAACATATAGACACAAAATCATGCATACACTCACATTTTGGAACACTAGAGAGACCAGCTAACCTAATGGTCGTATTTTTGCAGTGTGGGAGGAAACCAGAGCACCCAGAGAGAAAACATGTGTGCACCAGGAGAACAGACTCTATCGCTGCAAAAACACAAAATCATACCAAATATTTTAGTCTAGTTTCTAGAGCAAATATCTTAGTAGACTTGAAATAAAACAAAACTAACCTACAAGTAACTTTTCAGCAAGAAAGGCGGTTGTTTTAAGTCAATAATTCCTTAACATTGATTTTAAAAAAGTACTTGTTCCACTGGGAGATTATTTCACTTATAACATGAGAAAAATGTCTTGTTATAAGTGAAATAATGTGCAAGTGGAGCTAGTACTTTAAAAAAAATAAAAATAAGGAACTGTGTACTGAAAACAAACTCCTATATCTTGCTGAAATGTTATTTCTAAGTAAGTTTTGTCTTTTTATAAGTGTAATAAGATATCTGCACTAGAAACAACCAAAAATATTTAATAAGATTTTGTGTTTTTGCAGGGTTGAGGAAAGACCCCAGGCTGGGATTTCAACCCAGGACTTTCTTGCTGCAAAAGCAACAGAAACTAATTTTTTTGTTCAGAATTTAATTTAGGGTCTAAAAGCATATGCATGCCACACTTTGCATATTTGTATTAATTTTGAATTCCGTATATGTATTTTCTTCTGTTTCAGAATAATGTTGTGTTCCTGTGCCTTTTACGTTCCCTCCCTCCATAAAAAATAGAAAGAGGTTTGATTTTGTAACGTGATAAACACTAAATGTACGTCTCCATCTTGACTGTTCTTCCTTAAGGAATTTGAAGTCAGGGACAAAAAAAAACCATCAACTGTTTAAAATTCCTGCAACAGAATCATCAGGAGGCATGTTTTCAGAAAAGTTAAATCCGATCAGCTTTAATCGTCCTCCTTCCTCTTGAGATCATTTTACTTGATTTAAGAAACAACTTTTCAACAAAATGGGGGGAAACACACTTTAAATTACTTCTAAAAGCTCTATCAAAAAGGCAGAATTAGCTTTCTTGTAAACCCATTAAACGTCAAATGAAGGGGGATTTTTGCGCAGCTAAAAATAGCAGCATAATGGCTGCAGCCATCGAGCAATTTATGTTTGCAGGGTCTTTATTGGACGAGAATCTAAATGCAAGAAGGGGTGTAATGGCATTGGGCTTATAGGTTGATGGGTCCACCCGCAAATGAGAAAAGGCTAAATGGAGTGAAGGAAATGGACGAAGTGATGATGTTTATCGCTGGGGAAGGGGGACATCATTACGTACCTTGTTAAGCCCTGCAAGCAATGCTGCGTGGATGTAATTACCCATTTAAATTAGTTTCTCACAGCGTTGTTTTTTTTTATGTTGTTGTTATTATTGTTTTTTTTTATTTCTCAAATTAAACTCTCCAACACAAACACACCGCATTTGCTCCTCTTTAATGGAGATCCCTCGGTGTTCAAGTCCCAACGCAGAGGAGGGGAAATGCATCATCAACACAGATTTATTGAGGTGTGCCGAAGTGCTCATAAGCAGCTTCTCACACGTTTAGCGGCGACATTTGTCAGTAGTGAACCACAGAGCCAAGGTGGGGGTTAGAACCTGTTTCTGTTGGGATTCTCAGGAAAACCTTTGACAGTGGAGGACTTCAGGAGGATAAAAAAACAACATACCCCCATCTTTCACTCATGCAAATGTGGCTGGCTGTGGTGGAAATGCCTGTATTTACATTATTGGAGCATAGAAAAGGTCAGCTTATACATACAGAAACACAAACTTCAAGTCATAACCTGGAGGAGAATCTCATTTCAGCATGAGCTCGGCGCAGCAGCTGCAGTTTTTTTTTTTACCTTTTTACATGAAACGATACAAAATTCGGACTCCTTCATTTATTTTATCCTGAACGTGCATAAAAATATTTTTAAAAAATCCCTCACATTTCATCCTTTGGCTGAAACAAAACATCCAAACTTGAAAAAGAAAGTAAACAAAGTCAGTGGAAAGTAATTACAGTTCACTCGTAATGACAATTACGTTTGCCCAAAACTAATTTTCTCCAAATGTGCAGGGAGAAAAGGTATTAATTAGAATCCATGGATATCAGAATTATAATTGTGTTTCTGTGTCCTGTCTTGCAGCCACATTATTGTTGGGAGATTTCCCAGGGCTTTGTCCCGAGGGCCGCGGCTCTGGCTGTTTGAATGGCAGGGGAAAACGGGGGAGGGAGGCAGTTTAGCTTAACAATACCCCGATACTCGCTGTGAACAGAAACTTTTCCCTTTGCTCCGACACCAGGGAAGAGTGACCTTTCCAAGTGTCCTGTTTTTCTTTTTTGTTGTTGCTTGCTTTGCTTAAAACAAAGCAGAAGCAGGAGCATGTTCGTTAGCATTTCTCCCATCAGATTAAATGTCAACTTCCGCATGCATAATTGCAGAAAAGCAGGATGGGAGATTTAAAGGGAGCTGATGCTGCTGGTGGATAGATGACTCCACATCTCAGGCATTTTTAGCTTTTGCATTAGGAACTGTGTGTTTTTGCTTTGGGTTTCTGTGCCACACGTATCATATCAGACAGAAACATTAACATGAAGACAAATTTGATTAAATGCTTCACCACTCAACCACATGCCTCCTCTGTATGTTTTGGTTCAACTTAATACAATGCAATTTGATTTAATGGGATGTAATTCAATGAATTTAAATGAGCCACATGAAGGAACTGAATTAGAATAAATATTATTTTAAAAACATTTCTTTTATATTACCATCAAAACACAACAGGCCTGTGCAACTGATTTTTTTTTTCCATCTATCACTCAGAATCTGAATAGTGACTAGAAAAATGTAGGAATCTCAATCTGTGATCAGCAAGTGGAGTATTATACAACCTGAATGTGAAATCACAATTTATTTAATGCATTAAAACAAAAATTCCCTCCATTTTTTGTGTATAGACACATTAACCAACTTCAGAGTATTTTGATCACAGTAAAAAATTTATAAGCAAAAGTCAGGAAAATTATAACTTGATGCTTAAAGGGGATAAAATATTAATTCCTTCATTTTCTGTTTTATTCAAACCTACACAAGTGATTTCCCTATAGTTGTTAGGAAACACAGTCTACGTTTTACACTTCAAAGAAAAACAGAAATATTAAAAATAAAAAAGTCCACAATAATTGTGTTTCCAAGAAGATTTTTTGTTTTTCACTTTGTGACAATCTAGGCATTTCAGAAAAACAAACAAACAAACAAACAAACAAACAAACAAACAAACAAACAAACAAAAAGACAGTTGTCTGGTCAGATCTCAAATAAAACTAAAAATCAGCTCTGGTCAGCACTAATTGTTGCATCTTCTATAGTTCTGCATATTTTTCTTTAAATGTATGCATGGTAGTCCTTAGAAACTAAGATCTGGACTGATGAAATCCTACAAACTCTTCATGTTGCTTACTTGCTGTAGTTCTCCTCCTAACCAGTAGTGGTCGCCACTGAGAAACTAATAAAGCTCAAACAGAGAGTGACAACAGAAGAAGAGTCTTACAGACGTTCACCGCTGCTGACATCGAGACTTTGTCACAATATTTAGCCACTTTTCAGGTCCCTGAAGTGACTTTTTGTTTTTTCTATATTTGAGTATTTCAGTTAGCTATTTTTGTCATAGATAATTAAATTACTTTCTAACTTTCATTTGTAGTTCTAAATGTATTGAGAGTGCATTGTACTCATTTTTGGTCTCACCAAGTTGATATTTCTCTCTCCTACTGTAGTCTGGATCAGATGACCAAATATGCAGATTAGGTGATGACATCATCTAGTAACTTCTCGCTCCGGAGTTGGAGTACTGCAACGGTTCACACACAGATGAAAGCTTCATCTGTCATTAGAAGGGATCAGATTTTAGGGAAACATCTAGAAACTGGTACATCTGACATTAACTAACCTCGGAGGCTCTACCGATTCACATGCTTTGTATGTTTGGGCTGCTCCTCCGCTTGCAGTAATTATAACACCGGGGGAAGTAAATCCAGCGGGGAAAACAAAAGAATTGTCTCTTTGTCACATGTCTACCTTTCTGAGGAACTTAAGGAGGACAAAGCAGGCAAAAGGAGCAAACATCATTGTGTTGCTCTCACAAATGCTGCATTATACCTTTGTTGTGTTCTCTCCAGCGGCACGGCCGTCTCTCCTGTTTCTCCTCTCCTTTCACTGGAGCAAATTCATACAGTTCCTTTGTTTCTTGACATAAACCTGGATTTGCATTAGGGAGTGCATGTATGGGCTGTTTGAAGAGCGGCGGAGGCTCTTGGCAGGCCGACCCGCCGGCCGGCCGCTGTAGCTGCAACGTCAGGCGCCTCAGAGGCATGCAGCAGTATGGCTCGAGGAGCAGCAGGGTAGCGTAATTGTGCATTGTTCATCCACAGAACTGAGGCAGAGCATGTAATGAGCTGTAGCATTTTCACCCAGGCTGCCTAATGGGCTATGACCGAGTGAAGGCCTCTCAGAGCCCCCTCGCTCCCTCTGCCCTGTGTGGCCAGTGTGTCGGGGCCTCCGCCTTTCTTTTCGCCCATTCTCCCATTCTTCTCCTGCCCGATCAGCGTGAGCCATTCCTTCACCCCTGTTATCCCGCTCCTTTATCTCTGCTCCGTCTCCATTGTCCCCACTGTCTCTGGAGATGGTGGGACCCCTAATGTGTTCAGTGTGTGGCTCCTTTTCTCATTCATGATGTCTGCAAACCTCTCAGCACTAAGTCTGATTCAGCCTGACATAAATCAGAATAGCTCATTGATGGAGCCCCGAATGCGGCGTGATTACATTAAAAACCCAAACACTGAATACAAATAAAAGTTCAGGGGAGAATTTGCTGATGTTAGTTGTAGGGGATTTGTTGCTGGAACTCAACTCATTTTTCCATCAAAGGCTGCTTTGCATTTTGATTATCTAGTTTTCCTGAAAGCAATTCAGGTGGGCCTGATTCACTCAGGTTTGTTTTCTTGGGATTAGGGCTTTTACAAAGTGCCGAGGCGTATTATTTACACCCATATCTAGTTTCCACAGAGGCGGGGAACCAATTCTTCGCTTAAGTAATACCGGGTCGAGTTGCAAAGACAAGAATGTGGGCTAGGCAATAGATTGCATATACTCCAGAGTGGGTGTAGAAGTAGAAAACACTACAAATGATATTAGTGATGATTGCCCTGCGGAGGGACTGATAACAGCCTTACCAGCTTCTTTGTCTTCTTTGTAATCACAAAACAATTTGGGTTCTTTAGTTGTCCAAGGGACACCACTTCCTTACTTTCCTCTTTCATCCGTGTTTTGACATACAAACACAGCCAAGAAAACCAGTGAACTTGGCCTTTGAGTGTGTTTAATGTGTACAAAGGGCATGGCATTCCCCAGAAACCCCCAGATTAGCTGAACCCAGTTCAGACTGGTTGATAACAGCATGTCTGTATGTGTTTCAGAGAAGATTGTTCAAAATGTCTGCTTTAGTAACGCAGGCTGGCTCCTCCTTTGCAGAAAGGTCTCTAATGAGCAAAGTCCATGATGCTTTCATCTCCATCAGGGGCATCGGAGGAGGCTGGGATGCTCCGACATGTTTGATGCATTCATGAACCTTCAACACGACAACACACACTCTATGAGCCTCATAGAGTACAAAAAACACACTTATCATTTCAGAGCTGATCAGATCATCGTCAGTCTGCTGCTGTAACTTTGGCCACTTTCCCCGTCAACGCTAAGAAAGCCTCCCCACACCATGACGCTGCCATCATCTTTAACCGCCTCCCCTTTGATTATATAAACTAATTCTCTCATCTTCCCACAGTTTCACTAATGCCAGTGTTGTGAAGTAGAAACACACAATCTTACCAAATATTGTTGGTCTTCTAGTGGAAATATCTTAGTACACTTGAAATAACTTAAAAGTAACTTTTTAGTAAGATGTAGAGGCTTGTTTAAAGTAAATTATTCCTTAATATTGATGGAAAAGTTCTAGTTCCACTGAGATTATGTAATTTATAACAAGACAAGTACTTTTTTTCATCAATGTTAAGAAGTTATTGACTTTAAACAAGCCTCTATATTTTACTAAAACGTTACTTTTAAGCCAGTTTGCATTATTTTAAGCACTGTAATAAGATATTTGCACTAGAAACTAGACCAAAAAGTACTCATAGTAACACTGTTAACAGATTATCCTATTGCTTCACATATTGTGTGGAATAATGTTAATTCATTTTTAGTTCTCATGTCGCCCTCCAAACTTTATTGCCCTGGGCGTGGAGCCATGAAAAGCCTCCACAGACAAAGACTTTGTTTCCTTTGCCATAAAATTGGAATCACGAAAATTAATTTAATGGAAACACCTCAATTTAAAAAAACCCCTCATGTTTTTAAATGACTTATTGCGTTTTATTTTAATTCAGTTTTTATTTTAATGGAAACAGCAATTGCAAAATAGTCAGTATTCCACTAATGTTGAAAAAACACAGTTTTACACATAAAGAGACATAAACAATCTTCTGTGTACAGAGGTCAGCATTTAACTTCATAAAATCTAAATTAAAATCTAAACTATAACATTGAATGTTTTCTCTTCAGGTGAGCATTTCCTCGAGGAATGAAGTTCTGAAGTTTTACCAACACAGTTTTTTTATTTAAACAATTAAAGTCTCACCAATAACATTCCTGTCACTTTGTCTCTGCAAAGATGGGATTTATTCTTTATTTAGTTTTCCTTATCCCTGTATTAGCAGCTTTAAATTGAAAACATTTAATATGAAAGTGGGATCAATCTTCTTATTTTTCCAAAATGTCAAACGGTTTCTTTATATTCTAAGTACATATTTTCCTCTTTATGTATTTATTCCAGATGGAGATAATCCTTTTCTAGCTTTATTTTCTATCCGTCTCGAGCCAAAACTCTGTTAATTCTGTTTAAATGTTAATATATGGCTTCCCTCTTTTCGTTTGTCTGAGATAGGACAGCAGGCAAAATACCAGTGGTGCTGGGGGGCTGGTGGGGGGCATGGGAGTAGTGTTCTGACTTTTCATTTGTTCACTACCCAGTAATGATTATTTTAGCCTCTAAGCCCCAGATTTGGCCTTGTTTTGCTGTGGGAAGCAGCATCAGCAGGGACAGAGCAGCCTTGCTCTCGCTGAGAAGCTTGTCTGCGGCTAAGCCGGTTGGCAACGGGAGTCAGGTACACAACATGGAGGACAGCAGTCACAGGAGGTCAGCAGGAGACTGGCGGGGTTAGAGAGCGACGGTATGCGTGTGTGTGAGGGAGAGACAGGACGGATCCGGGTTTAGCTACAGTTCCTTTGTGAAATCATGTGGCGGCTGAGTTTGAAGACGTTCTAATTATAGAGCTTCATCGCTCGCCTCGTATGTAGGGCTGGTAACAAGCCAGTTGCCAGCTTGCATGAGCAACTGCAGAAAGCTGACTTTTGGTTTAATTTGGAGGACTAGCTATAATCCAGACTAAATCCCCTAAAGATGAAGGCCCCCCCTCCCCTCCCGTCCCTCTGCCTGCCCCTCCTCCCACGGCGGTTGGATTATGGGAGTGTCTTTAAAAGGATAAGGACATGCTTATCGCTGCTTCCCTCAACACTTGTCCGGGTCCTCAGATGTGGGGCGGACGGGCCATCATCGCCCTGTGTGACCAGTGTGGTTATGAGTCAGAGAGATTAGGCGTCTGACAACTGCAGATCAATGATAATCACAGTTTATGGTTCTTTAAACCCGAACAGTCGCAAAAACATACGGATGGTAGCATATGCCTCAGCTCCCATCCAGTAAATTTTATCAGCAGGCTTCATCTTGTGAACAAAAACACATAAATTAGATGTTAGATGGCTCTCACTGAGTTCGGTTTATGTAAGGTTTAATGATTTTCTGCTTTTTTTTTTTTATTCTTTGATAAAAATGTGAATTTGATGCTGCTCTCATATAAGCAAACCTCTTAAAGTTGTAGGCAAGCAGACAAAACAGCCTCGAAAACTATTTAACTATAATATTATTACTTTACTGTCATAATACTATGGCTTTATTGTTGTCGTACAAAACAGATGTTCCTCTTCTAAAGGAAATGTCTGGTTTTTCTACAAGTGGTGCAGATGTATGTTCAAGAGTTTTAGAACCGGCCCAAGGCATAAGCAAACACAGTTGCTTGTCTAAGGCCTCCACACCAGCAGGGGGCTCCATGAGTGCTGGACTTGCTACAGAAATTAGGTTTAAGAGTGTCCAGATTTCTTTTTCTATTTTGGTATAATACATTGTTTTGTTTTTTTGGTGAATTGATGTAATGGACTGTTTTTTTTTAAATATTATTTTCTTCCTTTTTTAAACTATCTGATGTCAGAACTGTAAAGTATAAACATCAAAACATGGATGATAATCAGCTGCATCTCAGTAAAGTAGAATATCATAGAAAAGTTTAATTTATTTCAGTATTTCATTTTAAAACTCTCATAATGTTTGTGCAGTTTTTCCATTCACTGAACTTTACATTAATTTGCTTGTTTAATAATTTTCTTTTAAACATTATTTCAGATACTGCAATGAGTTGTGGTAATTGGACAGAACCAATAAAATAGTTAAAGTATTATTATATCTACTAGACCGTGGCTGATGGTTTTGAATGATTTTTTTTTCTGAATTTATTTCCCACACATTAATAGTTTTAGAAATTTGGGCATATTTATTGGCTTTCCACGCAACCCAGATATATGTAGGGACGCTTTAGCTCTTATGGCCAGATCTTGGTCCAAGAAAATATCTGGCACATGCTTCTCCTGAAAACTTGCTCATTTTACACGTTTGTTTGTGCCAAACACAGAAGAAATACCACATAATTAACTACTTTCATAGTCTCTTATATTCCAGACGGTTGATCTTTTACTCTCTGGTGTCCCTCTCACCAGCTGATAGCAGGAGATGGCCTTTGTAGCAGGCAAAAATATGTTGACAAATCCAAAAGCACCATCATTTTGTCGAGGTAGAGTGAAATCAGCTGGCAGGCTTTGAGCTGTCAAGCTGCTTATGTGGCAGACAGATCAGTTTATATCATTCGGCGCTAAAGAAGTGTTGTTGGGAGTGCTGGGAGTTTGGGCAGGGCTGTTGTGTTGCAGCGCGGAGACCGATCGAGCTCACATATGTGTTGTTTGAGATGCTATATTTAAGTGTGAGGTTGTTGCTTATCTCATCGGGGCGTGATGGTGGGGAGACGAGGGAGCAGAGCGAGCTCCTGGTGGACTCCAGGCTGCGAACCCGGAGCTCCCTGTGCACCAGCTATCTGGGAGCAGCAAGGAGAGGAGGAGAGCGCGAAGCCACATGGGAGACGGATAGAAATAGAAGCACCTCGACGTGCGCGCTTGTTTACCTTCATGTCAACGTTTTTGACTCAGCTCATTAACCCATGCACCTGGGTGGATCAGAGCATCTACCGCTTTCTGTCCCCCCCCCTCAGCCTTCCCCTCCCACCTTTTCTCCCCGTCTTTCAAAATTAATTGCAATGACGAAAGGTAGCCATAAACGCTTTTACATCAGGCTAACAGATGCAACATAAGGAAGGGTGGGCTATCGCACCTCAAAAGCGGCGAATCGATTTTAGCTGATACCAGTTAGCACATAAACCCTGTAGCACTTTCCTCAAATCTAATCACGGATCCATTTAAACTGTGTTAGCTGGGAGTCTGCTTGCCGCTCAGATGGGTTCTCACTTTCTAATATTTTTGAGAGCATTGGTTGAAAACGCGAGGCGAGTGCAGCAGAGGTAAAGCGGCTCTGAATAGGAAGGGGCCGCCTCCCATTACCCATGCAGCCCGCATCCTCGCTAAATTGTTTTGCATGACCTTTGCTACAGTAGCTCTAATTATTACCATCACACAGGCCCTGTAAGGCACACAGCTAATTATACCGGATTTATCTGAAGGGACGTCGCTGCCATTCTTCATAGGCATGTCTTGGCTACCGTCATTCCGGGTGATCTAAACCAGGAATAAGGTTAATTTGGATAATACAGTAATTGTAATTAGAGTCACAATAATTACAAGCGTACTTTAATAGCAGCGAAGACAAGTCCATTAGTAACAGGGATCCTAATGGACTTGTTGCACGTATGCGATACCTTATGTAATTGAGAAGAATGGTTTTGCCAAAAAGCAGCGAGGTTGAGCAACAACGCTGCGCAGCGCGCCTGATGGCCTTGTTACGGAGCCACGTTGTTTCCGTTTCCTCACCGTCGGTGCTTGACATCAGCAACTGCAAGATGTTCAAAGGCACCGACGGATTATCGTTAATGTAGGTAGCAGGACCTTTTCGCCGCCACGTCTCCT
Source organism: Poecilia latipinna (assembly GCF_001443285.1). Lineage (NCBI taxonomy): Eukaryota > Metazoa > Chordata > Actinopteri > Cyprinodontiformes > Poeciliidae > Poecilia > Poecilia latipinna. Next base: position 197,462 of record NW_015112826.1, read on the forward strand.
AAAAAGTTGCAACTAGAGGAAGCATTTTTTTTTTCAAAGCTGCCACATGAATGGAGAGGGGCAGTTGGAGCCGTCTTTTGGCTGGCGGGCAACTCGTGTAATGAGCCTAAGAGGGTTCCAATTATTCCACTTGCGATCAAAACGGAAACAGAGATTACTTCTCTTGCCTCTTTTCTTCTTCTGTCTTTGACATTTTACACACTAACATCTTTTGATGGAGGCTGGGGAGAGGAAGAGGAGAGGGAGCGACTGCCAGTGAGAGCCTGATTGTCTTCAACAGGCTCCAGCAGCGCAGACCTTTCTGGAAGTGACAAGGCGATGCTTTTGCTCACATTTTGTCTTAATTTTTTTTTCTAATCAAACTACTTTTTTCCAGTCCATACAGGGTTTACTCAAGGTTTTAAAAAGTCTTAAAAGTAATCCTCTTAGTTTTAAGTCTGAAAAAATCTTGACAATGTCCAAGTTTTCTATAATGGGTCTTAACTTTCATTTTGTTACGTCTTAACTCTGTTCATCCACTGATTTTTTTTTTTTTTCTGCTTTTACATGTTTTTTGGAATAAATCACTGGCATTGTGTTGAAGCAGAGCCTAGGGAAATCATATGCTGCCACTTTGCAGCAGCAAACACCAGGAGGATTTTATCACTCAGAGCCGTTTCTCCCAAATCTGGTAAAGAAATGTGCTCATGAAACTGGATTTTCCTTGTTTGTTTGGATAATTAAAATGTTCTTACAACCTCATTGTCCTCCAGCTCCTTGTGGGAGAGGGTATTTTTAATGAGGTCTGGCTTTAAATGCTTGCATTACATTAGCAGGTTGCCACCTGTTGTCAATAATCATCGCAATGCCCACTTAGGAGGTAAAGGATGTTAAAGTTAGATAACTGATATGTAAAAGCAACTGGTTTACCTTCCAGATTAAAAAAAACAAACATACAATGGCTTAAAGAAGTTGTTTCATCGGACAGGAGAGTTAATAGGACAGTTATTATTCCTGCGCGCCACAAATCTGGTGTTTTTTGAGAAATAATGAGAAAGAAATCTCTCATTTAAAGTTTGTCACAAGAGTTGTTGAGGTTAGGAAAAAAAAAAAAAAAACGTCTGACTGGTGCTCTGATTAAATGAGACAGATGGAGCTAAATGCAGAACAATACTGGAAGAAAATGTTTTTGATACTGCAAAAGACACACCGAGCCACACCAAAGTCTTGCAACCTGAACATCGATGCTTACCATCTGACTGAGCCTGAACTGTTTTGCAGAGGACAGTTGTCAACTGCTGTCATAGTCTAAACTGAAATGCAACAAATTTATATTTTTCCTTCCACTTTACAATTATTCAATATTTGTGTCGGTTTTCACATGAAATCCCCATAAATTACATTCAAATGTGGGGCTGAAACTTGACAAAATATGGAAAAGCTGAAAGGTTTTGGACACTTTGCATGTTGCCAAAGTTACATCTAGTTTGTTAAAGTTACTAATTAAAACATAAGTTACTCAACATAAGCAACAAAGACTCTGAAATAGTTTTAAAAGTCTTACATTTTACCAACTGGAACCTGAAGAAAGCAGAGAAACAGGAACACATAGAGGATGTGTTGGTTTCTTACTCACTAACAGCTTAAATTATGTTCTTTAAAGCAACTAAAGGAAGGTTAAATAATCAATTGTTAGTATTTCTTTCTTCTTTTTTTCCCTGTGCCTTTACCAGATTACAAGTAGCAGCAGCACATTTGATGCCTTGGGGTAACTAAAAGGATTTTTCCATTGTAAGACATCAAACTGTATCAGACTTAAATGATGAAAAAGCAGAAGACAAATAATATGTAGCACAGCTCTGAGACAAAGAGAACACCAGCAATCTGCATCTGCGCAGATAAACATCCACCCCTAAGATATGTTCTTGGTAGATAACAGCTTAGTCTGAGTGTTTGCAGCAGACTAGTACACAAAGGCTGTGATAAGCACCAGAAATTACTACATGTTGTTTACAGAGGCAGAACAAAAGGATTCCGGGTTTTCATTTCAAGAAATCAAGCCACGGATAGGTGGATGCCGGATCTAAAATGCATGTCAATTGGATGGATTTGACTCGATAATATAGTCGTAATTAGGCAGAAGCAGGATATCGGCTCGCCTGTTTGTTTGTGTGTAAGTGAGAAGCAACGTGGCCAGGATTTGAGCGCGTCGTGCGTCGCTTTCCCCCGTGGATCCACTGCAGGGGTGCGAGTTAGAGAGCCGCCGTCTGTTGCTGTTTTCCGTGACCCCGTGCATTTCCCCCCGCAGTGAAAAACGGTGTTTGCCCCCAAAGACAACCCTGATACAAATTAAATTAAATGAAGTCTGTGCATAATCCCTGTGTGTTTCAGCTGCTGAATACCCCCCACCCTCTCTCACGAACGCGTGCATCTGGACCCCTATCCGCTGGCCGAGCTCTCAAGCTGCCAGACTCTCAGCCCCTGATGGAGGCAGCAGCCGGCTCCCCCTCAGACTCATGGCCCTGCTGCGACTTTATGCGTGTTTGTGAATGTGAATGAGTGTTTCACTGTAAACTCGACTCACTGAACTTCTCCCCTTTCATTTTCTCCGGCTGCGCGCAAATGCATTCCTTCAAAAATAGTTTTATTTTTGTCTATGTAAGGCTATGATGTCAGACAGAGTATTTGTTTTAATGTTTTTATTTTTTTGCAGTATACTACACGTTTAGATCTCTCACCGGAAACAAGACACTGATGAATCAAAAAGCGTCAGCTGTCGTTTTGCTCTAACTGTGGCCTTAATGCAGTCTGTCGCGGTCCTGCTAATAAGCCGGATTTACAGATGCGGCAGAGATCTGCGCGCAGCTAATGCTCCGCTGTCAATCCCCACGCTGACAGCAGCCTAAAAGGACCATCCTAAATATCACAACCAGATGTGCTCAAACATGAAGCTCCAACAAACAAACAACAAAAGAAAGGAGAGAGGAGGCAGAAGGAGAATGGGTGGAGGAAAGAAATGCCTTGTGAAAGTGCTGACATGTTTTTTTAATTTGATTGACTAACATGGGGTTTTTTCTACCAGCTTTACATTTGTTGCAAAACAGCTGAGGCTTGGTCATTTGGTTTTCCAGTTCTGACATAGATTCTCAGTTGGATTTAGGGTTCTGAACTTTGACTGGGCCATTCTAACGCATATACATGCTTTAGTTCATTCAAACAGTGGAATTGCCTCCTTCATTTTATTCAGGAAAACATGTAAAACATGCCAGATTTGACCCCAGAGGACCTACGTTTCATTGCAGCTCCGGCTGTCAGTTTTGGGTTGTTTTGATGAAAGTCCGATGCAGTTTTGGACAGGATTTATTTCATGGTTGTCCTTTATTTAGCTCCATCAATCTTCCCATCAACTCTCACCAGCTTAACTTTCCCAGCTGGAGAAAAGCATCACCATAGCACCATACTTCCACCGCCATGTTTCAGCAGAGATATTCAGGGTGATAGGGTTCAATGATAGTAATCTTCAACTCATTTTATTTTGCATGTAAATGTTAAATGCTCTTCCATGTTGCATATTGAGACTACATCTGTTTTGTACTTAACCATTTGTTTCCACTGGGTTTGAATTCTGTTTAGTGAATGCATAAGCAAATGTGTAAACCATGTTTTACATTCATAATATATGCTATTCTGTGTTGGCTTATCACATAAATCCCAGTAAAATACATTGCAGCTTGTTGTCGTAACGGGGCAAAACTTCAAATTGATAGCAGCTGTTTCCGCATGCGTTGTGCTTCGGGGCAAGCATCGAAGGAATCCCTCGCTATGAGTCGAAGTTTGTATGTTAGTGTGGTCACAGTTTGCGTGTGTGAGAGATCCGAGCACCTGCACACATGCCCTTTGAAAAGCTCCATCACCCCCCCATCCAGCCAACATGCAGTGTAAACACGGTTTGTTTGAGCAAGTGGCCTGGGGTTGCTAGATTAATGAGCGCTGATGAAGTTCCACTCGTATCCTAGGTGCTGCCTCCCTGTTTGCCGGAGTGGCTGTGATGTGGTAGTGTGTCTGGAGGCGGTGACTCATTCCCTTTACCCAGTGTCAGATTAAGGCATGTCAATAAACAGACCCACTCAATCCATCTCCGAGTGACTGCATCCGCTCACAGAGCCTCCCAGTCTGTAATGAGCTGCTGCAAATCTCCATCAAACTAAAATGTCTGGAAAGATGCCTTGTCACAGTGAGCGAGAGAAAGAAAAGACAGGGAGGGAGGGCAGGGGAGACAGGGAGACTACAGCTGCGCCGACGTGAGTGGCAGCCACCTTTAAGCTGCCGAGAGAAATTCCTGCACTCCTTTCTCCTCGCCGCAGAAGACGAGTCGATTCGGGTTTCTAGTTTCTGTCATCCTCGCCGGGTTTATTAAAAATGTGCTCTCTTGCTTACTGATTTCCAAAGTGAGTGAAAGAAGTGCTGTTGATTCAGCCGCTGCTCTCGCGTAAGCGTTTAAGAGAAATGTGTTTACATAATCTGCAGTGTTTCTGAGTGTTTATTTTTAAGGCCCGGCCCAGGGGAGGCGGGAGGAACCTTTGGGAATATTTCTAATTTAACATCCCCTTCAACACTGTGGCTGATGTAGGCCACAACGCAAAGCAGAAATCGCTATCTAGTGATTCTTTGAGGAAAGAAAGAAATTAAATGACTGCTAAGAAAAGAATATGTTTGTAATGCCTATTCCTGGGGGGGAATGGAAACCACAAAATCTACCTGGATTAGACTGGCTCCTTAGTGTTTCCGAAGTCTGTTCAAAAAAATTACCACCTAGCTCTCTTGTGGCGCCATATATGCACATTAACGGATTTTAGGATGAGAGGAGTGTGCAAACTTTTGAGTCTGACATCCAAATTAAAGAAAATCCCTCAAGACTTGCCTGGAGGGGAAGTTCCCTGCTATTTGAATTTGATTGGGCTCCCCAGGCTTTTAGAAAAGTAAGCCGATTTCTTTTAGAAACCAGCGCAGATAGTCGCTTTCCTCCCTCCCTGCTTTTCTCCCTGTTGAACCATGAATTATAATGATGCGGCGGAGCAGAAGTTTTCTGGGTCTGACAGCAAATGCAGCCCTGACCACTGAACAGGTGTTAAGTGAAACTCTATCCTCCCAGATTGAAGCGGTACACCCCTATTCACTCTAATGGACACTGTAACTCCATCTAAACGGCTTAAAAGCACCAGCCTTGTGTCAACACAAAAAGGCAAAACAAAACACCCGTATTATGTGAATTGGAAGGAGGAAGTGGGGCTTTTTCCGTCAAATGAAATCTTGGAACCCAACAACAACCAGATTTGGGTGTAAAACATTCATATTCTGTTTGGCTGCATAAATAACTTAGAAGAATCTAATGGTACAATTTCAGATGCCTTAAATTATCTCTGAACCTGATCTTTCTTAAATTTCCACCTCTTCCAAACAAACGTCTCCACCGATACACCACAGTCCGCTGATCCGAAGTAAGTCACTGAAGAAAATTTTAGGATTTAATCACTCTGAGCTTCTTTATTGCATTCATTTTTAAATATATTTTTTCATATTCATGCATTTTGCCTTGCGTTGTGACATGTTGAAAGCCACGTTTTGAGGAAATGAAGACTTTGCAAGCATGTGACATTCATAGAGTTTTGCTGCATCAGAACAGCTTGCATTAGTTTAATAAATTAAGGATAAACTGACCACCTTTAAATTTAAGTTCTCTATGAATTACTCTAAGATGTAGTCAGATAATTATTAAGTGACATCTTTGGTTTCATTTGGTGTGTGGTTTTTATTCCATGTGAGAAAAACTGAAAATAACCTGTAACGTCCTGACTTCTCTGGTGATAACATTTTGTGTTGCCTTACAAAAGACGTGCAATAAGGCATTGCACCTTCCATACAAAAGACAGTTATTTTTAGGTGTTACTAATTGAGCAAAAACATTTTTCTGCTCATTTACGCATTCCCAGAAACACAGCAGATCGATTAACTAGTTGGATCGTTTCTTTATTTCCAGGAAAACAACAGAGCTGCAGTAAATGTTAGGTAGAAACATCAGCTGATGTGTTGTTGTGCAGGTCTGATTTGGTTGTTCATGGTGTAATTTTCTGGCATTTAGTTTTTAAGTGATTTCTGACTAGAAAACCTTTGGATTTGATTTCTTGAAATCTTAAAAAAAAAAAAAAAAAAAAAAGTTTACTGAGACACAATTGTTTTCAAGGTTTGCCAACTCAAAATCGACCCACCCTGCCTGGGAATGTGTAATTCGCACCCTGAACGCCACCAATAGTTTGAAACACATCGGGGGCCCAAGCAGTGATTCCCTGCTAAGACAGCAGCTCCAACTTTAAGCCTTTTCAGCGTCAGGCGTCTCCGCTGGAATGCAGACGTCTGCAAACGGGTGCTATTATTTAAAATCTTTTCATCATTCTGAGAGGGAGGGAAATAGCTTTGACGTTGAGAAGCTCATGAATAATGAATGCTGTTTCTATCAATGTATGTATAATTAATCACATCTCCTACTAACTGGACTTCTGTGGAGCCTGTGGTCCTGAGAGACGTGGAGACTGGTCTGCACTTTTTGTCTGTGCGCCGCGGTTGAAAGGCAGCCGAGTGATATGCAGATTTGAATGTGGGTGGCTGGTGCACAGGTGGTGCAAAAAAACAACGGCGTCGTGGAACAGCGGCTGATTGTTTTTGGTCTGAATGGGAAAATATTTCCTCCGTTTTCACGGGCGAAGGCGTGAAAAGCGAGGAGGAAACGCAAGCAGGAAGTGCCGTTGTGTTTCAAGCCTCATTGTTTTGCTGAAAGCCTGTTATTTAGCGCGACCACACAATGCCGAGCACTGGTGGTCAGGGCCGAGTGTGACCTCTCGGCCGCTTTTTTGTCATCAACTCGCAAAGAGTGCGGCACAAGCGACGGCGGAGCGACAAAATGTTTTTAAAACCTCTCCACAGAATCACTCACTTCCGTGGCGTGATTGATTTCCCAATGAGCGACGGGGTTTGGGGTGAACTTATGTGTGATGAAGTGAAATGATGCAGAGAATGTGGCAGGTTATTCGTCACACGTGTACCCTTCTGTCACAACTGATTGTGTATAATTTGAGTTTGCAGGGAAGGCAGTTGATATTAAATGGTAACAACTCTCTGTATTCATCATGCTGGGCCTCTTTGAGGAGGCAGAAATAGAAAATGTAATCCCATCCACAGCCATAGCTGCGCCTCAGGCACTCTTTCACCCTTTTTACCACTGATCCTCCCTCTGGGGCTCTGCCCTCTCTAAAGGAAGAGGGGAATCTATAATCTAGCAGATGGCAGAGGTCTATGAGAAATCTTATAATCAAGTTGAAGGTGTTGATGTTGGTCACAGAGGGGGAGGGAGCAAAAGGTCTGCGATAGCCGAGGAGCATTCCTCCTCTCTCGGAAGGTGAGCAAAGCGCAGGTCCGCCGCAAACAGGTGCATTCATCATCTGCGTCTTGTCCGTGGGTGTCACGCCGCCTGAATTGGAGCCGCTTAGAGGCACGGCTGGATGCAGACCCAGAGGCGGGGACGTCAGGCGCCAGCACAGACTTGTGAGTCAGGGATTGTTGGAGTGGTGCTTTTGTTCCAAATAGGAAACGGAGAGCGTGCGTGTGTGTGTGTGTGTGTGTGTGTGTGTGTGTGTGTGTGTGTGTGTGTGTGTGGAGGAACGCTGACGTGCAGGAGGCTCAAAGTGAAGCATTTCTTTTCACAGACACTGTGTAGGGAATCAAAAAGTTGCCTGCTAGTCCAAGCGCTCACAATGCAGCCTCGATCTGCGCTGCAGAACTACATGAAAAGAGCAAATGCTCGTATGAAATATTCCCTTCTTGCACTCGGCGTGAGCTGCTGGGAGGTTCTCACAGCTTCATAACCTTGAGTTAAAGCAGCTTTAGCAAAACAGGAAATATCACAAATAATCCTAATTGCAGCAATGTGTGCCAAAGGACTGATGCAATGATTGTTATATTCCAGATATCAGAAATAAAATGCAAATTTTGGTTTTGATTAAAGAAAATAAAACCAAAAAGCTCACTGAGCAGCTAACCACTTTTCTTCCTATTTTGGTGCATAGAGTTAAGCAAAAAGTCAATTTGTATGAATCTTTAAGTGGTTATTATGACTGTTTTCCCATGTGCCGACTTCTTTTTATTTTTTTTATTTTGCACGTGGATAAAGGGCAACACATGTAATATTTCCTTCCTGGGCAGAGAGGAGGCTGAGACACAGCCTAGTGCTGCTTAAATACAAACCGTAGCAGACAAATTTCATCCGACAGTCTTAATAGGTTCAGTCTCGTCTGTTGTTCTGTATGTTTAAAGCCTGCGTTTCGGCGAGAACATTAGTTTTTCCACAAACAGCATGGCTGGATGTTCTCTGTCAGCTAAATGGATGACATTAAAGAGTTGCATCCATGGCAGACAGACATGAGGGAATCAGTTTTTCTTCCATATGTGCTCAGTGTTGCTGCCCCTCTATTCCCGCCGCCCTCGATCTATTAAATGCAATTTGTCTCAAATGTTAACTTTAAAGGATTTATTGTTTGCTTTGCGGTTGTGGCGGGGTCAGAACTCTGTAAACAGATAAATGTCAATCCGTTTGGTGTTTTGTTTCCATTTTTAAAACGGAGAAGAAAAAGTGTTTCATAGCTTGCTTTCCGGTTTAAATCTGGCTTTCAATCAGCTTTGATGGTACAGAGAGTCAACCAGCTGTGTCACATTTTTTCCCCTCCCTTTCCTCTCCTATCGGTGTGACATCTGCTGAACTTGTCGGGTGTTTACTGGTGTAACAACTGGTGCCTTCACCCCTCCTGGCGCCCTCCCTCTTCACACTGATGCTCCCGCCCGAGCCCCCATACAATGAATACACTTGCATCCAGACTGCCGAAGCAATTGTCACGCTGAGAGGAAGGCAAATCAAATCTTATGGCAGCAACTAGGCGAGGAGATTGCTTTTCCTCTCAGTCGCAGGGAAGCGAGCCCAGCGCTCCCTCTGGTTTTGATGGAGGGAAAGAAGAGACGGCTGAAAAGTGGGAAGCTGCTGGGTTGCGCCGACGCTCCTGTTGGGCAGGTTGCACCCATTCACCCTCCTCCCCTCCAATCTCTTTCCACTTCTTCCTTCCGCTCGCCCTGACACTACCCATCAGTCACTGGGTGACACCGGGGACTACATCCCTGCCTCCAGTTGTTTGGATGAAACGGAACAATAATTAGAGGGATAGAGTGACTCTGGCCGCTGAACTGGGGCCGCTCAGATCACAACAACACATTGTCCAACCTGATTAGGCGGCCATTTGTGGCATCCACGCTGTAGTTAAGCAGTCCGCGATCGTCTTGCGTGAAACTTGACCTCCCTGCAAGACGTATTGACGTGTCCTCCAGAGTGAGGTCGGTCTGAAACGTGGGGGAGGACATTGCATTTCTTTACAGGAAGCCCTGACTGAAGCATCTGATTCCTCCCCAGAATAGGCCCTCTTGACTGGCTCATCGGTGCCCAAGGTTATGCCCCCCCATGATGATTCATTGTTTATTTCCCTTTGACAATTTAATAAACAGAGGAAAATGGGCCACATACCTTGATTAATGGGGAACTGGAGTTTGGAGGAATAGCTGAAGTGGAAGTAATGGAGCTTCCTCAATGCACCGATTGTCAGGGTTCAGACGCCAGGCGGGATTAGTATTGACTTTATGCGTTTTCCAGGTCTGGATAAGTATGACAAAGAAAATAGAAAAATATTTTTCCACTCTTCATTATCTAATCTATTACATACATTTGTCTTTCTATGCTTTTTTCTTTCCCTCTTATTTTTAATTTGTTTTTCTTCCTTGTTTTATATCTTCATTTTGTCCTTCATCTTTCCCCTTTCCATTCTTTCTTTGCTTCCTACTTTCTTTCCATCTTTCTTTTTTAGTCTTTTATTTCTCTATCTGTCCTTTGTTTCATTACATCCTTTCTTCTGCAGTTCCCCTTTCCTGTCCTTCACCCATCCGTCCTTATTGTCTTTCTATTTGGTCATTTATTGTTCATATTCTTCCATCCTGGCTGTCTTGTTTCCTTCTTCTTTTCTGTTTGTTCTTTATCTTTTTTCTATTTTGCAACTTTCATGTCTTTCTCCTGCCTTTCTCTCCTTCCTCCTTTTTTGCTGTTCTTCCTTTTCTTATTTCTATCCTTTTTGCTATTCCTTCATTCTTGCTGTTGCTTTCGTCTTTCCATACTTTTTTCTTTTTGGTGTTTCATTCTATCCTTCCTTTCTTCCTTCCTTCTTTGTTTTGTTCTTACTTTCTCTCTTTCTTTATTACTTTCTTTCTTTCATTCCTTCTTTATTTCTTTCTTTGTTCTTACTCTCTTTTCCCTCATGGCTGTTTTGTTTCCCTTTCTTTCTCCTTCCCTTCTTTCCTTTCTTCTTTATTGTTATTTCTTCTTTTCTTTCTTTTGTTCCAGTTTCCTTTAGCCTTTCATTTTATACTTTCTTCACTCCCTTGCTTCAGTCTTTCTCTGTTTCCTTCCTCTCTTTTCTTTCCCTGAAAACTGTTGATTTGAGTCAGGAACGGTTCAGGACTTGAACCGGTGAGGAACCTGCTGGAGCCCTCATAAAAAATAACCATTGACCTCCCATTTCAGGACAGGGACAGGTTGTGAGAGTGGGGGGTTGGGTGGGTGTTGAGTGGGGGGTTGCCGCCGTCCTCTGCGGGCCGTTCTCACCCAAAACATGCCAACCAAACCAATTACAGGCTGCCACTGAGTGACATTCACAAGATATTTTCTATCTGGTCTTTTAAATGAAGTTTTCCTCTTGTTACTCATGCCTTGCATTTTCATTAGTCTCTCAGTGGATGTGCAGCCACTGTGGCAGATGAGGCAGTTTAATTTTTGTGTGCTGGGATCAAAGCGCCGCGCAAGTGCAACACAAAACATTATGCATAAACTACACAGTGCATAATTTCTGCATTATACAAACTTTAGTCCTCGTATACTGTGATCCCCATTCATGGCTCTGCCAAGGGACACATGTCTAATAAACCTACACATACAGGTGCATTTGAAAAATTTACCCCTGTTTATGAATTAATTAAAGAATTTGACTTGCATTATTCTGCCACTACTGTTAACTTTGATATTTAATGGAGTCAAGCCGAATGGGAGCAGGAGGAGTCAGGGGTAATACAAATGAACAAACACTGCGTGCCCTAGATTATTTGATACTACTAAAATGTTAATTACATTCCTTCTCATGATTTATCCTCTACAGTAATGACTTAAAGTTTAATTAGGGGTAAATGGTAAAAGGAATTTCAATATGATGCATTGTTATTAAGTAAACATCCTGTGCCTGTGTTAGCTCGTCTCATGATTTATCAAAGTTTGGTGGACTTTGAAAGATGGACACACCTCAGAAACTCAAGTTTTCCAAAAAGGCCCAAATCCAAATCATCCAATCGCATGGCAGCAACTCACATTTAGGCTTAGATGTGGTGAAGGCGGCTTGCTGATGTTCCAAACAAGCATCAGACCAGGAAATAAAGGAGATTTAGCGGGCTTTAAATATGGCATGGCTGTTGATGCCATACGGACTGGTCTGAGTATTTCGGAAACCGCTGATCTAAAGGGATTTTCACACAAAACCGTCTCTTGGGTTTGCAGAGAAATGTTTGAAAAAGAGAAAAGAGCCACAAAGCGGCAAGTGAGTGGACAAAATGCTTTGTTAGAGGAGAATGGACAGACTGAATGATATGAAGGGTTGAAGCCACACCAGGTCTGTTAAGATCAGGAAACTGAAGCTACAGTTGATTTTACTTCACCAAAATTAGATGATTATAGATCAAAAAACTTTTCCTGGTCCAATTAGTCTCTTTAGCTGTAAACAACATGAAAGCATGGATCCGTCCTGACTTATGTCGTGCTGTAATAAGTGTTGCCGTAGTTTCCTGGCTTACTTTCTCTCTACTAGTAGCAACTTAGCATTGCTTAAATATCAGTGTTGTTATCCTCTGATGGATACTTCCTGCAGGGAAATGCACCATGCCACAAAGTTCAAATCATCTCAAACTAGTTTCTTGAACATGGGCATGATTTTTCAGTTGTCCAGTAGCTCAGATGTCACCAGATCTCAAGCCATTAAATCACCTCTGTGATGAAATGGATCAGGACTTTTGACTCCTTGACAAATCTGCAGAAACTCTGTGATGCTGTCTTGTTGACGTAGACCAAAATCTCCTGTTGACCTTGTTGAATTTAAGCCATCTAGGCAGTTCTCAAGACTGAACGGTTCCAACTTCTTCAATTAGTTTGTGCCAAGATGAGTTTAGACATCCTAGTGTGGCACTGGCTTACAAAATTTGTGAAGCACTATGACGCACTTCCAAGCAATGGTGGCTGATGGTGACACCAAATACCACAGTTTATAGTCATTATCTGTCTGATGGTTATCACAGGGTAAAAGTAAAAGATTATTAAAAAATAAGAGCTTTGTCTTATTTTTTAAGCATTGGGATGTTTTAAAATGATTCGTTTCTAACTTTCGGGAACAGCTAGCTTCAGTGCTAATCCTAGCTTTCACCTAAACAAATAACAAAAAGTGAGATCTTTGTGCACAGTTGTGCTACTTCTACCAACAGTTTTGGTAGTAAATGTACTAAAGAAACAATATGGCTTTGGAGTGCTGATTGGATAAGTTTAGCTAGCCACCACATATCAGGGCTAATGCTAATAGCCAATCAGAATCGGCGTTCTTATTGTTGAAAAGGTAACAAATGACTAGATTTGGCATGAATTGGTCAAAATCTGACCTCACCTGTTAATGATTAGCTTTCTGCTTGTGCTTTTATTTTTTCCTTAAATGACATTTATCTTGGCTGGAACCTTGTAGCAATCCAAATAGTCAAAGTGTTGAAGCCAGTCACCTTCTAACAAGGTCAGCATTTGCACAGTCATACTCCATTTCAGTCCAAATGTGTTTTGTCAATGTGTATGACAGCTGCGCAGGCCCACTGCTGCCTCAACAGCAGGCCTGCGTCGAATAGTTGGTCCACTTGATGATCAGCAACTGTGCTCCAGAGCCGCATTAACCTCTCTTAACATTAGGAAAGAGGGTTTTCTTCTTTCAGCAAGGCTTTGATGCCGGTACGCTACACTTTCCTCGGAAATCAGCCGTTGACTCGGGCTTTATCAGGATACAGTGTCTCCTCTGTGGAATTTTAAGTTAAGACTGTTTTCTTTCTGCAGAAACTCCTGCTTCGTGTCCGACTTTGTCTGAGGAGTCATATCTTGGCCTGGTGCAGAACGGGGAAATTCCTCGGAGAGGTCTTTGATTTGCCACTGCTCTCTGACGTCTCACCTAGAGTCAGTAGATGTTTGGCAGATGTGGAGGGGCTACCTGCACAAAAGTACTCTCATTCCTTTTGTCATAGATTCTACTAACTGAATAAATGTGGGAAAAATTGACCAAAGGATCCATTTTAACTGTGTTCTTTAATATGGGTCAGAGATCTATTGAATGCATATTCTGAAAGCCTTTTCATCGTGCAATCGCGGAGTTAAGATTCCCCCGGTACTCTCTTAATTTCATCTACTGCTCTTACAGTTATTTATTTATTTAATATTTCAACATTAATGTCTTCTCCAACATGGGAAAAGCAGGGAGTTCAGAGAGAGAGAGTGAGGGAGAAAAGGAGAACCTTTCTGCTTCTTCTCCTATCTGCATGATAGTCTGTCCTCCCTAATGACTCCATTTTAAAGACAGTGGGCTGACCGGCAGGGTGGGGAGGGAGCATGGGATCGAGAGCGGGGAGGGCAAAGAGGAGAAGAGCGGCTGCGCTCGCTGCAGCACTCTCCTCTGCTGCTCTCAGCTCTCAGTCAGCCTCTCTACGTGTGTGCTTTGAAAGAGAATAGGAATCAGCCCTTTGAAAGCCGAGGCTGCTCACCAGGGCCTTTGTGTAAAATAACATTTCTACTGAAAGCCAATTACTGCTAACATTATTTTGGTTGCTTCCATTATTAAAAGTACCTCTCTGTGTTGCCCCCATCATCCGTCCCTCCTTCCCTCCCTCTTCATCACTCTCTTGCAGACGGAGAATTATTCCATTGATTCCAGTTATGTGAACAGCAGAGCCCACCTCATTAAAAGGTATGTCTTGATTAGGAATTGTTACCAGCACCTCATTACCATTGTTATCTGTAATTGTTTTATCTTAATGAGAGCACCACTTGGTGCAGCTTGCATGTGTACCTGCATGCTTTCTTTTGGTTTTTTACTCAGTGTAATTGAAAAGGGGAGGATGAGATTTTGGGATAAATAATGTTACTCTGTGAAGCAATTAGTGGAAACAAATGTTTAAAAAGGATGTTCAGATTGTTCACTATAAGAAAGATGGTTTCATGTTTTAGAATAAACTTATTCCACCTCTCTGATTTTACTTATCAGCAGGACATGTGGGTTATTTTACATCCGCTTATGGCTTACTGCAGGAAAGTCTGCTCTTATTATCAAAAATTCACAAGATGTGAGAAATTAACTCACTTTACTATGTTTTCGTTTCCAGCTTGCAAGCACAAGAAATGGCACTTCATCCCTAAATTTAACATTTAATATTTAAGATAAAGTTGATCAACTTAATTACTTCTTATTCCTCAATAGATAAAAAGCATTTGAGCACAATGTTACAGAAATACAAATGAAAGCATTTGAGGTAAAACCTGAACTTTCAGGGTTTCCATGCAGCCTGGAAAACCAGGGTACTTGATTTCAATGTTTTCCAGGTCTGGATAAGTATGAACAAGTAAAAAAAAAAAAAAAAACAGGTTAAAAATAATTTTTCTGCATTTCCCTTTGAGCGTACACTCTTTTTCTACATCGTCAAATTAGAGGATTCCTTTTAAATTGCTCATTTTTAGCTCTGACTTTAACTGCATTGTTACATCTTCAATAGCAGGTTTTTTGGATAAAAGCATCTGCCAAATGCAGAAATATAAACATGCTGTGTTCTTTCTTATTTCTGAATCTTCCTTCTGTTTTTATTTCAATTCTTTCTTTTTGTCCCTCGTTTATGTTCTCTCTCCATTTCTTATTTGTGTTCCTCTTTCTATTTTTTCTTTATTTTGTTCTACCTTGATTTTGTCTGTCCTTCCTACATTGTGTCCTTTCTCCTTTCCTTGTTTCTGCCCTTGTTTCGGTCCCTTCTTCTCTTGCACCATTCCTTGTGATCTGCCTCCATTTTTTCTTTCTTATATTTTTTATTCTCCAGTTTTTTACATTCTGTCTTTTCTTTCTCTTTTTTTTGCCCATATGCAAACCCTGCCCACTGTACACACATCTGCAATAAATTCATCGTGAAGGTTTTAGTTGTATTTATTATTTAAAATGACTACAGAGGACTGGAAAGTTGAGTCTGGAGTAATGTTTAATTTTAGCATGAAAAATTTGCAGGAACCCTGCAGAGTCTGCCTTCAATAAGCTGCCTAATCCCAGAGGCATAGGAAACCCATTTTATTTATTTCCAACTAATTAAAATGAAAATTTCCTCCCCAAAATTCAGCTTAGTTAACACGTTCTATAAGCTTAGAAAAATCATCTATTTATGGTTTTAACGTGTACAATTTCAACAGTTCAAATGAGAAATAACCTACATTTAATGAGATTAATTAGGTTTTTTTATGCTATGTGCACTGAAGTGATATTTCACACTACATGTCATCATTATTATATGGCTAATAATGTTTTGTTTTTGCTCTAACTCAATATTCTATGGAGTTTCTGGACAGTCTTCCTGTATTTTACAAATCTGCTGTAAAGTTTTTCACCTCAAGCTTTGATTTATTTCTGAAAGCATGTCTGATTTGGCACATATCGTTTCCAAAACTCTCTTGTAAATTCACATCTTGCTCTGCTGATGATCTTGACTGGGAGATGCAGGCCAGCGTTAGCCCTCTCTACACCTTGGAGATAATTTGGCTCTGAACATGATCTCTTTGCAGCTTCCACTAATTACGTGGACAAAAAAAAAAAAATCAAAGTAAGGCTTGTTCTGCTGTTTGATAATTTAAGTACTTTGAGCGTCGTAATTATTAATGATTAGTGCTGCCCTCAGGTCTCTCCCAGATGGAGGGAGAGCTGGGTCTCGACCGAGCGGGCCGCATCGCACAGAGGGAGACAGGCAGAGGCACCGACCCGTTTACAGTTCCTGCTTTTCTCCTTCATGTTCAGATTGCAGACTTTTCCAGACTCAACTTTCCAGAGGGTCTCGGTTCTTAACATTGATATTTAAAATGTAAAATAGTAATAGTAAATTCACCATGAATATTTGATAGACATTTCCACAGTGAGCAGGATTCAAAAAATCAGAAGGAAAGAGAAAAGATGGGATACGAACAAATAAGGATTGTAGGAAGACAGAAATGAAGGAAATAAGGGTACATGGAAGGAAACTAAGAGGATACAAGTGAGGAAAGAAGGAAAGAGAGAAGGAAGGAAAAATGGGATAAGTGTAAGAAAAGAAGGAATGGAAATAAGAGGAGATAAGTAAGGAAAGAAGGAAAGGAAGGAAGGAAACAAAGGGGATGGGAGCAAGGAAAGAGAGAACGGAAACAAAAAGGATACAAGCAACAAAAGGAAGTACAGCAAGGAAGGACAGAAGGAAAAAAATAGAAAAGGAATGAAGGAAGGAGAGAAGAGAGGAGGACAAAGAAGGAAACAAGGCACTAAAGCCTTCTGTGTTTTGTATTGTGTAGGAAACCTGTTTATGAGACACTTTGTAAAAAAAACAAAACAAAACTAAGATTTATTAGATTAAATCCACAAAGTACTAAATTCTTCCACATTCTAAGTTTTCCAGAGTTCAGACTTTCATACGGACTAAAGCAGCTCCTCAACGCTATTTAAAGGTTTTCTCTGGAGGTGTTCAAGGCAACACTTTCATGAATAACACACACTTGAGGTCTCCTTGTGTGAAGAATCAAAGAATAAATGTTTTCTTTGTGCATTGTTGCTCAGCCCACTTGATGCAGGACACTTGATAGGGCTGCAGGAATTCAGCGTCACTGTTTTGAAGGGGGTCAAAGTGAAATTCCTTGCAGCCTCCGGAGGGTTTCTAACTGTTCCTGCTGCAGCTCTTGGATTTTTACCTGCGGTAAAACAATCAAGCCTTTCTTTTGTTTGAGGCCGTGCCGCCCTTTTGAAAACCCATTAAGGTAATTCCCCCTCCTTACTTCATCCCTCCCGCTTTCAAAAAAAAAAAAAGATTCCTTGCATTAATATAAACAAAGAGCATTCAAGTGTGGGCCTCTGCAGGATACTACAAAGAAATCCCCTCAGGAGCCAGGGAGCCTATGGTCTGGGACAGGTGCAATTACAGTGATAACATCAGAGCCGGCATTACCTCCGCTGCGGTCCTCTCTCCCAGGCTGAGGAATGCAGCTCTACCTTGTACTGTCCTTCACTTCCTCCTGTTCCACCTTTTACTTTACCGTACCTTTTTGTTTACGCTGGTTTCTTCCCCCCCTCCTCACAAACCAACGCGTCTTATTTTCTCTCTCGTGCAAGAAACGTGTTCATTCCAGTTTAGTGTTGTTTGTAAAGTAGGATTTGTTCCAGTGGGAAGGGAATCAAACGAGGGGAAATCACGCTGTTACTGTGCAGCTGTTGATTGTGGCCCCCACACCCCACCATCTTTATTGACTGTGAGCCCCAAACAAGACAGATGCTCCGTTTGTATGCTTCCAGCGCCTTTCTTCATCCGTCTCCCTTCCAGGAATTCCTGATTACTGCAGTATTTGTTTGATTGTAGTGAGCGAGTGCCTCCTGTTTGTTCGTTGAAATGTCCTTGAAGGCGGCGCATCCATCCACAATGTCCCCGTCTGAATCACCGCATACTTTCTTTGTGAGGTTCAGAAATATGTGCTTAATCCATAAAAGCTCTCAAAAGATTTGCACCTCCTTCTTATCTTGTGGAAACTGCAAACAGAAGCCAGACATAGACTTTTCTTTTCAAAGGTGTAGTGCTTAACGGTAACTTATTCTAAAATAAATTACTACTATTCAGGTTTGAATCCCTGGAAATGTTGCGTATTTATGGACACAGCAATCAGAGATTTGTAGGGAAATGCTTCCCTCCAGTAACTATGATACTTTGAACTGATGATAGACTTAAACAGATTAATATTTCTCTTTAAAAAGGTTCAAAATACTTATTTCTAGCTTTCAGGAAAGAAATCACTAGTTATTTTTTTTTATCAGTGGAAGAATTGGTGATTTATTGTAAAACAAAGTTTTACAATTTTTTTTTATTTTATTTTATTTTTTAGAAAAGATAAATGAATTTTAAATTGTCTTTAGTATTCGATGTTAGTGATTACTCCAGCTCAGATTTTCCTTTGTCACTTTATGACTCCATTTCATATCTGTGCCTTGATATTTCATTCTTTCCTGCTTCCATGCACTTAGATATTAGTTTCATGCTCTTTGTGGTAACATATTTTAGAGATAAATAGCAATAAATTACCCAAATCTTACAAATAACTTAATTCTTTATCATATTAAAATGACAGTAGGTTTGAGTCAATTATAAAAAATTACTTAAATGAAATCTTCTCTTTGAGGTCTCAAACTGGTTGACACAAAATATCCTGCAGCAGATGAATAAAAACTACAAAAACACAAAATGATGTATCAAAATAACCATCAACCCATTACTGATTAGTCCAATATCCTCAGTATTTTCTCTGCGTTTCCTAATGAATAGAATCAATTACCTTAAGCTAGAAATTTCCACAATTTTAAATCCTGTATGTTATAAATAGGAAAATATGAAACCTTTTTCAACAACAGCCTCAAAATCCAAGAGTGTTTCCAGCCCAGAACATGTTCAAACGTTCTGTTTTCTGCTAAAATCAGCTCTGGGTCCATTTAATTTGGTATTAATTGCTCAAAACATAAGAACCTGAAAAAGTCAGGCTTGACACAACCAAAACTCAAAAACATTGAGTCGTCTTCCTGCAGTAACAACTTCCATACCAAAGAGAGTTTAAATATGGTGTGTTCACTGGTTATAAAAAGATTGGAGAATGGAGTTTCCAAAAATAGGCCAGCGTGTGTTATGTTTGGGGGCGGGGGGGGGAGGTGGAGGAGGAGAAGATTAAAAGACAGGCAGCTAGTCAAAATCCATCAGGGACCAAGCGACAATGAGCACCGTGTTAGAAAAGGTGATGTGACAGTTAATCAACATTTCCCTTTTCTCCCTCCTGGCCCCCATGTAGCACATCAACGTTCAAGGACCTGGAGGGCAACAGCCTGAAGGACAGCGGCCACGAGGAGAGCGACCAGACCGACAGCGAACATGACGTCCAGAGAGGACACTATGTTGACACTGCTGTCAATGACATGCTGAACATGACCGTCCCTCCCAATGTTTGCCAGCTGCCAGACCAAGGTAAGGAAGTACTCGCCTGTTGTTATGTGTGCAGGCTGAGCGCGTTAAGAGGTTTGGAGGACGCTGTTTCCACTTTCAAAATAGGGCCCAATATGGATTTGTGTGTTTGTGTGTGTGCTTGAGTCCGTTTTTACTCAACCAGGACATCTTTTAAGATCCATTATGTCCACTGCAGGTATCAGATGTGCATAAATAACATCCCCCCCTTTTTTTGTCTTTGATGTCCTGCTCTCAGCTAATGTGAGGGATCTCTGACAGATAAGGCCACCCTTTGATTCCAGCTTAGGCAACTTCATTGACTGATAGCAGCCAAGCCGGCTCTCGAAGCGAGGGCGACTTCAGACGTGTTTGAATGGCAGCAATTAGAGCAGAAGGTGGAAATCTACATATCTTCGCTTGTGTCCTCATCCATTATTCAGTGGGAGCGTTTAGCAGGGAATTAATGTTGATGTTTCATTTCTGATCGGCTGTTTTAAAAAAGAAACATTTACTCCTCCGGCAGGGGTCAGGTGACAAGGTCGTGTTGGTTCAGAGAGTGGGGGTCAGCGAGAGGAGAATAGCAGGATGAAGCTGTTTCAGGATGCTGCTGGGGGTATTTATGAGCTCAAAGGAAACTGCACACACAGGTGCTGCGGCTCGCCAACACGTGTGAAAATGGTCCAACAATTTGAGATGATCTGAAAATTAGCAGTTTAGCTCGTAATTAGAGTTTGAATGAAAAGCGTTTGTGGAGGAATTCCTTCACATTTGCTCCAGTTCCTTCAGCGTGTGCAAGGTTTCTCTTCCTGTTTGACATCAAAACAATTTTGGCTCATTTCACACCATCAATGCCCCAGAAAACACTGTCTAGTCACTCACTAATTCATTTTCTTGCTTCTTTAGTTCACGTAAGGCAGGAGGTTTGAATGAGCCAAAGACAGGCGGGAAGGAATCCTGCTTTAAAAATATGCATCATGTTCAAGATTGAACACGATGTGATTTATCTGAATTATTTAGCCATCTATTTTTACCAGTAGCCTGTTAAGTTTGTGGGTGTGGCTTGAAATGCAGCAAAAGATGTCTGCAGGCTCATCTTGGCGTATTTACCCAACCAGATGCTTCACTTGGAGCAGTTTTGCCGTTTATGTCGTTTGACGGGGGAACAATAACATCATGCAACCTTCATTTTATGTTCATCGAGAATTGAGCGATACAAATGCATCTGTCTTTCTGGCCGGCAGCTCTCGTTTTTTTATTGTTGATGCTTTTTTTTTGGCTGAGAGATGCAGATGCAGGTGTGCGGGGTCAGAGCGAATGGTGACCATTAGAACCGAATTGTCCCGGGTGTTCGCCCGGCAGCGTCGGCCTTTAATAGGCGCAGAAAAGTGAATTGACTGTCTAGTGGTTGCCAGCTGTAATTACTTCACAACCTGCGAAAAATAAATTAAAAAAAAATCCTTATGCCTCCAAAGAATGCACACTGACAGGTCTTCTGGTAGTGGGATCTCATTATTGGAGACAATTAGAAATAATGTACATGAAGAATATTACAAGGGGGAGAGCTCTCTGAGGCGGTGCGTTTTTCATTAACACCACCGATGATTGTATCTGTTTCAGCAAAATGGAAGCGTGTCTCCTGAATGTCTAATGCAGCACAACACTGCCGGTAAACAGAACAAGAGGCTATTTCACAGAGCTGTCCATTCTTTTGACCAGAGTAAAATAGATGATAACAGAGTATCTGTGTGGAATTACAATGTGTTTGCTTCTTATTGGCTTTTTCTTTTCTTCCTCTTTCATCTCCACTCGCCGCAGAGTCACTTTTCCCCCAGCGTTTCCTTTTGGTAAAGACGAGGTTCCTCCACGCTGCGGAAAATTATGGAAAAATGTGGAATTAGATTTATTTTTTCTGGCATAGATAAGGCTGGAAAAATTGATTCTTTAAGTCCTGGACCCATTGTTCAAAAGTTGTATCCATCTATCCGTCCATCCAAGAGGATCTCTATTAATCAGTTTAACAATTATTTCATCCGTCCAGTCGTCCTTCCAACTGTCTATCCATCCATTCATCCGTCTATCCGCCTGTTTGTCTTTCTTTCAAAGCTGGTTAGGGAGATTTTTTTTGGTGACACATCAAACTTTACAAAAGAAAAACATGTTCATACTATCTGTCCATCCATCTCTTTTATCAATCTTCTCACCATCTGTCTGTCCATCCATTCTCCAGTATTCACCCATTGATGAATCCACCTTTCACTCTGTCCATTCCTTCATTCTCTTGTTTTTGCTGGATCTTAATGGATTGACTGGGAATTATGGAAATGTAAGCCAAGAAATGTCTAAAACTGCGATACCAGAGACTCAGAGGAGTTCTGTAAAGACTGTCGGGAAGCTAATGACTGACTCGGATCTTTCTTTTCCCCATTGTTTTGGATGTCAGTCTGCTACAGTGGTCACACCAGAGGGGCTGTTCATAGTTGTTAAATGATTTGCCCAAAGATGACATGCAGAAATGTAATGACATGGTGGATGAAATTGTCCCCTGTTTCCATCTCAATGGTCTAATTACACAGTTAAAGGGCAGAGAAGGCTGACAGTGATGGGCACATGATGCACAGTTGAATCCGTCTCTCCCGGTTTATGCGAGTTTCACATGATCAGAATATCTCCGGAGCGCCTCGGGAGAACGCCGCGGCTCTGTCGTTTCCCTGCTGCTTGTTTCACCCCTCCGTACGAACCGACTTGAGCATGAAGGCGGAAAAACAACCTTTGAGGTTTATGGAAGATGAGAGGTACAGTGGTTACACATTATGTGCTGATGTGCATTTTACTTTGAGATCGTCTGTTTTAATTGACAAAAAAAAAAAACAACAAAAAAACGGACACTTTTCTGTTGTGTGAATAGATTTTTAGAAAACAAAGCGGCATCTCAGCTAAACGCCCCGCTGTTTAGATGTCTTCTGGGAGTAAATCTGCTGTGTAGTGTGCTGTGCGTCTCCTGCCAGCTAAAGCAGAAAACAAGTTGAGAGACTGCGATTGCCAAAGGACTACAGCAGCACGCTAGCTAAGGATAGCAGCACCTACTTTTTGTGTGTCTGTATTTGACTTTTATTGTTCTTTTCTCTTGTGTTGATAAAAGGAAGTTGTAAGAGGAAAGGGAGGAAGGGTTAAACTCTGGGGCTTTTCACCATGCAAATGTTTACCATTCCCAGTGCCATGCAAAGGCTTTGTTTGCCCAGGAGACAACCCGCTACCTTTAGACAAAGACCCGACCTTCCCTTCATTCTGTTAACCTTCATGTGGGAATCTGATTGTGTGACAGCATTGAGCCGCTAACTAGCCACAACACAATGGATTTTTCCCTCCTCTCTGATCAGGAATTAAGGGCGTCTCCAGGAAATGTTTTCAGAGGTGTCCAGATGGGGGCCGCTAATAATATTGGGGTGAGCACAACAAAACCAGAAGCCTAGTGGAGTTCAGGGATTTTAATAAAAAAAAGCATGAACTTAAAAACAGTAGATAAACCAGGAATTAGCCAGTTAGCATATCCTATTCATACTCCACCTTAAAAATTGGTATCTATGATTTTACATTCCTGTATCTCTCCTAAACTTTGACCTATTTGTGATCTTTCTACTACTTGACAAACATTCAGACACTTGCATCATGAAGGAAAGTCGAAAGCTGGTTAATATAAATAAATAGATAAAATAGAGTGAACTAAATTGCTGAATTTGCCACTTTTAAAGCCTCTTTGCTCTTTTGTGCCACTGGTTGGATTTTGTGATTTAGAAAAAAAAAAAGCATCTTTGGGGGTTAGGTTCTCAAAATGAAAAAAAAAAACAAACAAAAAAAAAAAAAAACTTTTCATGCACAGCTACTTCCTTATTTTTGGGAGATCGGTGATTGGCCGATTTTTACATGGTCATGTCTGGTGGGCCGGACATGACCACCAGCAACTTTCTTGGTATATTGATCAATATTTCAGACAAAAAGCTTTGGTATCAGCCAAAATTGGAATCGGCCGGATAGGTTTTTTAAAGATCGGTAATCGGCCAGAAAACTGCAATCGGTGCACCCATAATTTTGTCTCAGATGCTGAAGAGGAAGTCTAAGCTGCTATGTATAAGATTTCTAAAATCAAAAATCATCACTTCTGATTGGCCTAATTGTTCCTCATGACAAGTCCTCCCCTGGAAGCATTGTCTGCCCAGAAGACATGCTGTGTTAGACAAAGACAGAGGAACCTCAACTTTTTAAAGGTGTCCGTCAACCCCAATGAGGGACAGTCCAATAACGGTGTTGCGTCCCTGGTGGGTTGGACTTTCCTCTAGCCATTATTTCTCCCCCGGCTTACCGAGGTGACGTTCAGTGAAGTGCTTGTGAAGAGATTTTCGACTTACATCTGAGTGAATAACTCCTTGTTGAATCCCTGCCTAAAGAGGAGTGTGTGCTCCTTTCAGCGAGCTGACCTTAAACATCCCTCAACCCTGTGGATCAGATTTGGAAAGCATCTGAGGACCAAATTATTTTAAATCTCTTAAAATCTATAAACGGAAGGGTATCTTTAACATGAAATCTGCCAGTTGAATAAAAGGATGAAGTCGCTGCAGCTGTAAACTGAGGAGAAGAACTACATGTAATGAATTCCTCTTTATCTTTACAGGCATGTCTGTGAAGTTAAGGGGGATTTTGTTGAAATAGGGGACCTGCTAGCTTCTGCTCTGTGGAACCATTAGTGTCAGGGGAGCCGGCTCTGAGGAGGCTGCTGACAAAGGGAGCTTAATCTATTTTTTCCGACTTTCTTTGATTGTTGTAGCTCACATTGTAATTCCTCTTGGATGTGGATGAGCTATGGTTTTCAAGGATTAAGATTCATGTATTGTTAAGTCGCTCAACTTACCTCAGCAGGAGTGGAAAAGACGGGGGCGCCGCGTCGTTTGCGGCGTTGCCATTTTCTGGTTTTAGAGGGTTTGCAGCAGGTTTCGGTATTGTTTCCAGGTCACTGTATCAGTGCTCATCAAGTAGATTGAGTCCTGCCTGGGCTGCTAGACTCAAAGGGGATGCAGGACTGCTCAATTAGCCAGAGCAGGGAACCGGGCGCCTTTATTTCTGACATATTCCTCGGCCTCCACCTCTGGAGAATATCTCTCATCTATCTGTTAGCTCCCTGTGGGTGTGTGCCTGAAGCTGAAGCCCAGGAATGGAAGCCCCCTTTGTGGGCTGCACATTTCCTCATATTCCCTTTTTCCATCAGTAGATCCGCAGGGTTTCACTGTTCCTAATTGATTTAAGCCCCTCCTCCCCCTCCTTCCACCTTTCTTCTCTCTCTCTCTCTCTCTCTCTCTCTACTTTCTTCAGACTGCAAACACCTCCAACCCACATCTCCCAAACTTTGTGCCAGTCAAGCACTTCCCTTTCCCCCTGTTGAATTAGAGGAAGAGTAAAGGCACCTCACATGTTTCTGCCACGAACTTGCCCTAAATTCGGCACGGGAACATTTCTAGTTTGCAGTTCTCTGATCTACTAACGAAAAATGCTGACAGGTGTCAGAATCAGGAAGGCAACAGGAACGGGGCTGTGCTGACAACACTACAGGAGGCGGAGAGAGTCTGTGTGCAAGGGAGACGGAGATTGAGAGATGAGCTGAGAGTCTACTAAGCAGTCTTAGTGAGGGAAAATAAAAAGGGAAGAAGAAACAAAATCCCTGACAGGCAGGAGGGATTTTTTTCTCCATTCCTCTTGCTATGAGGTAAATGGGAATTTGCCAGAGGATGTGACTGATTCCCAAACAACATCTGATTGAATTAGGCATCAAAACTGCTGTACAAGACACATGTTGCATTGTGATTCTTTATGATTAGATTAACAAGTGAACTCCACTCTGAGACCATCCATTTTGATTTGGATTTGCCTAATTTAATGTGGGAACCGGTGGAGGTAAAATGGCTGACAGTGACAAAGAGCTGGGTGCAACATTAAGGTAGATAGAGTGCAAACACACTCCGTGCTTGCTAGCAGGTGTAGTGGAGTCTGTAATGAACAAGCCGACATGCAGATTTTTGCCTCCGAGTTGTGGAGACGTGAGGATAAAAAAGAGAAGGAAATAAAATGTCATTCCAAGCCGTGTCCATCTGGGCTTATCTTTTTTATGGTGCTTATCAGTGAATGAAATTCTGTTACACTGTGAGGTGCCTGGCTGTGTCATATTGAAATTACACCTAATATAATAAAACAGAGCAGACTGATATTGATTTTGCACCTTGTAAAAAAACGATACGTGTGACTAGAGGGAAAGATGTGAGTTTTTTGCTCTTTTTCCTTCCCACTGAGCGATTTGGAAAAGAAAAAAAATGTTTCTGTTCAAACGCAGCTTTCATTTCTCCTTTAAGTTTTTTTTTCTTTCTAAATTGCTCACAACCTCCAGGTTAGTTTTTGCCATATTTTCAAAAGCATACTGACAATTTTTTTTTCCAAGAATCGTTTGAAAATGTACTCTTCCTTTTTTCATGACGTTATTGGAGACAAGTGAAAACAAATGTGGCATATTTTGGCTGCCTGACGTCTTTTTGCAAACATCCCCTGTGGCTGCTCTTCTTTAAAGCTGCATCCTGGACTTTTCTGTAACTCACTTCACATGCAGTTCATCAACTATAAAACAACATGCCATGATCAGGTTTATTATTCATCTTCCTAGTTTGATGATACTTGTTTAAATATCAATATACCTCAGAAACTAACTTCCACCCTCTCATGGATGTGGTGGCGTCACCTGAGGCATAAGCTGAGTTATTATGAGACGACTGCAATTGATTTCTTCTCATTTGTACATATTATAAATCAAATTACTCATTCAAAAGTTTTTATTTGTTTTCTGATTGACTCCAGCAAAAAGTTTGAGTTGTGTTTTATGAGCCCTGCATGAGTTTTAGGATAATCAGACATGGAGCAGTTTGCAAGAAGATGTTTGCAGCTGCAGGTTAATTCACTCCTTCGCCAGTCCGTGCCAATACTTCTCCCTCAATACTGTCATTTCTGTTTCATAAAGAAACCATTTTGTACCTCTGTATTTAATAGAAATATTCTTTATTTTCCCAAAGAGGGGCCATTTAGGAAATTAAATCATAGAGTGTGTGTTTGTTGCTTTTGTAATCAAGTTTTTCCATTAATTAGAGATAAATTCCCATTAAATGTTCAAATCTCACATGTAATTTAATTCAGTTAAATATTATTGTATTTTGGAGTAAACTTTTATGAATTAAGACAGGTGAATTTTATGAATTGTGAGAAATTATGTGCCCTGATCATACTAGAATAACTAATTCAGTTTACTGGAGTCCCATTGCAACATTTTCCTACAGTAGACTATAATTAGATTACAAGATTAAAAGAAAGCACTTCTAAGTCCTTAGTTGTCAAAACAGTTAAAAAACATTCTCTGGTAGGTACGAGTTGAGACATGTTGGGCATTAAACGTCCCATCTTACAGAAGAAAGCAACATTTCATAAGCCTGTCTTCATTTTATTTAACTTTTATGTTACCAGTTTAGTTCCACTGAGATCAGAGATCTACAAGGGAGACCTGGCAAAGACAGCAGCAGCATAATTACAGTAAGATCTAGCGACGCACTCAGAAATCACACTGATATATACACACTGTATATTTCAGACTATAAGCCGCTACTTTTTTCCCATGCTTTTGAACCAGTGCGGCTTTTCTGTGGATTTTTCTTCAACCACCAGGGGGCTCTTTAACAGGGAGTGAATCATTGGAAGTCAAAATTGGAAATCAAAGAAGAACGCGCTAATTTTCATTTAGAACAAGCACATGCTAGCAGCAGGCACGGCGGAGAGATGTTTTCAAACTCAAACCCTCTCATCATGGAAACCACATGAAGAAGTTCATATGATGCCACTTTTAAGTTGAAGGCCATCGATCTGGTGGTAGAGGAGGGAAATAGAGCCACTGCGTGAACGAATCCATGGTTCGGCTTTGGAGAGGCAGGGCTGCTTAAAAACCGAGAGCGGTGGAGATACCAGCGGCTTATATATGTAAGTTTCCATTTTAAAAGAATCAAACAAACAAAAAAACTTTGTAGATGCGGCTTATAGTAAGGTTCGCTCTATAGTCTGGAAAATACGGTAATCTGCAACAATATCAACATATTTTTAAACTTCTTTCAAAAGGGGTTGGCGTTATTTTCATTTCTGTCATTTTACGAGCTGGTTAAAAATAGTGAAAATACTAATCCATGTATGTCGAAATCAGTGTAAAGTCGCCACTTTGGTGTTTACCAGCTATTGCAAGTTGATCACCTTCATTCTGGGGTCTTTTATGGTGTCAACAACCTAAACGCATACAGAAATGATCTGTTTTTTTTTGTTTTTTTTAAATCTCTTTGAAATCCTGTAGTGGAAAACCAGACATTATTAACCAGCTCTGTTTTTATTGTCTGTATACATTTGCTGCCACCGGGTAGCGTCTGTAACGGAGCACAGAGACAAGCCGCACACAAAAGGTCTTCATTTCCAGTCGAGACGGAAAACATATAGTAACGTTATAATACCATAATGACTTCGGCTGAACCCTCGTGCTGTCAAAGCTCTTCTGAATGTACTCAGTGTATTTAATCAGCTCAAGAGGGGACTGCTTATCTCTTTGCACTTGTCATGGATAGCGTATTGAACATATCAGAGAGAGAAATGGGAATAGTTCATTATTTTCTAGAGCTCACAATGAGCCTGATGTATCTCGTTGCAGGCCCTCCACTGACAGCTCATTTTTTAGACAATCCTGGCATTCAGTTCACAACGAGACGGGGAAAAAAAAAGAGCGAGAGAAAGAGAGAGGGAGGGAGAGTGAGAGACAGAGACTTGGAGAGAGGGAGGAAACACAGAGGCAGACAGAAAATAGGTCTCCGGATCTCCATTGCTTATTCATGACGCTGTGCCATGCTAGGTGTGTTAATAATCTCCGCAGAAACCAAGAGAATCGCGGTTGTTTGTTGAACACCTTGCCAAGCTGGGTCCCAATCAGCAGCAGATGGGAAAACAGGGGGATCAGGGTGATCCCAGACAGAGGGAAGGAGATTAAGAGCAGGTAATGCACAGAAGTTGATGGGGGCCGAGTGTGTATTAAAGAGAGAAGGGGAGAGTACCTGAATCTTAAATCCATCTGAGAGTGTGCGTACACAACACACTGAGGGGCCTCTGTGTGCATGCAGGTGTGCGTCTATAAAGGTTAATCAGAAATGGAGTGGAAAAGAGAGAGGCACAGGGAGAAAGATGAATAAAGAAATGCTGCGGGTAGGAAGGGAGGAGAAGAGTGAAATTCAAGAAGCGGCGCTACAGCGTTGTCTCCAGTTTGCTTGCCTTTTGTGGCCCTGATTGATCCTGTTCTCGTCTGAGGAACTAAGGCAGCAGCCATTTTTCTAACCGCACTGCATTGTGTTTAATTCTTTGAGGTCGCAGCGTGGACACAAGCCGCTTCCCACTGTAATTCAAAGCAAGGAGCAACCATGACTGTGGGGTAAAACAAAGCAGTGAGGACTGCAGTAACATTAGTACTGAAATCACAAATGCCTCGTGGGTTTGGCTTGTGTCACTTTCAAATGTACCTTGTTACATTAAAGCAATGCCTACAGAGAAAGACACCTGTTGGTGTGCATTTGCATTTTCCAAACAGGGAACATGCCCTGCGCAATTCTACCACACATTATTTATATCGTCCAGAGGCCATGCAACCTTTTGTGTATTTACTATTGAATGCAGCGTATCCTTCTGCACAAGCTGAAGCAATAAAGGTCTCCCTTTCAAAGCTTTCTGCCAGCAGGGATTTAAAACACACATTTTGTAACATGTCAGAAATCCATCCCTGCTTTATTATAAAAATATGTATTTCATATATTAAAAAAAAAACAAACTCTGTTCCAGGTTATTTCTCAACAAACTGTGTCAGAAAGATGAGCTGCCAACAATGCGAATGTTAGCAAACAGCTATTTCATAGTTTTTTTCTTGGGTCCAGACTGCATTTAATTATCTGTGATAAAATATGAAATAACCTACTGTAGAGCAAGTCCTAGAAAAATCTTCTGTCCAGTTAAGTTGTTTATCTAGCAGCATTGCTGAAACAATGCTGGTGGCTAAATGTTAGCGACATGTTAGAGCTTCACAAGCTGAACTAATAAGGATTTATTTAACAGACTGGCTTTAGTCAAGTCTTGTTCAAAATTTGAAATGCTTACATACTGAATCAACCTTTTGTAGAATAAGTTGATTCAGAACATGCCAGACTAATATCTTACAGTTTTTTGAGAGTTTCGACTACAATCATCTCAAGTTAAAATCTGAAATACTTAAGAACCAAAAAGACTGGATGATTTTATCCTAAGAGATTTTTTGAAAACACAGTTTGAGATGAAGAATTTTTTTATCTGGATTTGTGATTAAACAAAAAGGGAGCATTTATTATTTTTGTTGTTAGGAATAACACAGCAATTAAAACCACAGTAGATAGACAATTGAAACATGAACTGGAATATCTAACAACATTTTTTAAACCGTTTCAAATGTTTAGTACATGAAACCAGACTAGGAGGAGTCTTCATTTTTCAGATCTGTCCTTTTTCTTGTGGAAGAACAGTGTTGCGTGTCTCAGAAATGGGACGTGTTGCTACTATAAAAATATCAAACACTATTTGCAAGCATGCAGAAAATTGTAAATTCTTCAGAAAATAATATACATGTATATAACAACAAAATATATTCCTAATTTATAATCATATATCTACCTTAAGGTAAATTCAATTTACTTGAAGGTTCTTTCAATTACTGCTTCCATGCTGTTGCATCTTTGCCACCAGACTAAAATGGGCATTCTGCCATTGACAGGCGATTGTAATCTGAACCCAATTTACCCCCCAGAGCGGCTATCTTATCATCATGTGCTGTAAATTTAATACAACCGCGCGTTAACAAAGGATCCTCTCAGAACTGCCATTCTTCATTTACAAACACACCACAGGTTCATGTAGGCTGCTGCACAAATGCCTGTCATAACAGCAAAAAAATGCAAGTTTCTCCAAAGGAACTGCTGTAAGTTGTTATTCACTGTGGCTTTTTTCCTGTGTGTTGAAATTTCACATTTCTCGAGGCATCTATAGAGACGCTCTCCCAAGGAGAATGATAACATCAGTCGCACCAAGTGGATGGATGTTGTTTCAGCAAATGCCACTTACATTTAGGTGAATAAGCCCTCCTGTCTCCATGGTAATTTAGCATTGACAAAGAAGCAAGAAAAGTGATGTACTGGGGAAACACAGGGAAAAAGGCAATTAGTTTAGACACATGCAGGTTAAAAACATGCTTAATTTTATATCCCCCAAAGCAGCTCTAAATATGAATGGCAGTGCCTATTTTATGACCCAAACATGACGTCTTGCTCTGGATATGAATCATTTTAAGGATTAAAACTGGTGTTTATGCCAAGAGTTGTAAAACATCAGGTTCAAAGGTCATAATTTGACTTCAGTTTAAGATTAAAGGTCTAAAACTACCACTGATGAGCAAATACTATCCATCTGTTCATTCGCTTTCCATGTGGGAGGTTGATGTTCATCTGGACAGACCAGTAAATCAAAGATCTGAGAAAATTCCTTAGGTTAAAACTTTCTTCAATTAATTAAAGTTAAATTACATTGTAACAACTAGAGTAAATGTCACGCGTACCCCCAGACACAGAGGTATTTAGTAGTATCTTTAATTGTCTATGTTCAATAAGCTGCCCAGGACTAAGGCCATGAGATATATGGTTAACTTTTGTTTTCAAATTTCTGTTTGTTTTCAAAGTTACATATTTTAAAAAATAAGATTCTTTCACCAAAAATGTATCTATTTATATGGTAGGAGTCTAATATTTTTGCAAAGCTATTAATAAAGACAGTAGCGTAGATCTTTCATACAGAAAGAGAGTAAAGAAATAGTCTATTTTCACATGTTTTTCTGATGTCCTGTTTGTAAGATCTGATATTTTCTGTTCGGACAACACTTTATTTAAAACACACGTAGAGCAATCATTTATCATTTATTTAACACAATTACAAAACGGTTACGTCTTGCATATATTAGTATTTGGATCGGGGTGATTTCAGTTTGCTTCCTCTCTGTTTCGATATGACTCGTTGATCATTTGGACCTAAACGTGTTTTCTTTGCGGTTCCAGGATGACTGTGTTCAAGCGAAACCTTCAGGAAGATATTCTGATCATAAATGAAGCGCTGCTGCGTGAAGCAGCATGCTGCGCGGTGTTCGGATCTGTCCCACTTGGCTCGATGAGCCTCAGGTGTTATTGGTTGAACTGCCATTCAGCTGACTGGAAAAATTACAGCACAACAGGGGAGAATGTATCACCGCCTGATAACCTAAAAAAAACATATTGTTTTTTTTTTTTTTTTTATGTCAGCAATGCAATCTGTGTACATAATTTTTTATTGACCTATTAAAACCACTTCCAGGTCCCAATCCTCTATTATCACTCTGAGCCAATAACATTCCCTTACCAAAGAATCCCCTTCTCCAGCCTTGTTGATGAAAAGGTAGGACTGTAGACTAATACAATGTGGAGTAAACAACTTGATGAGGACATCCTATACCCATAGACTTCCTCCAAGGAACCTCTGTGTGCGGCTTGAAGTGGGCAAGGTAGTTGCAGAGTGACTGCCAAGGCAAGGCTTGTATTACAGGGATCCCAGGATATCAGACACCAGGCGGCCTGAGCTCCCTCCAGGCAGGACAGAGTCTGGCAGCTGGCCCACAGCCCAGATAGCTATAATCAGCTCCATTACCTGTAGCACTGACGCCTGTTTAGGGGCCGTCATAGTGGAACTGTGGCTGCACAGCGGGGATTAAGGACGCAGCAAAATTTGGGGAAAAGTACAAATAGTATGCAGTTACACCAGTCAATGCTACACCTGCGGGAGCGCATTCATAGCTGCACACAAACAGGCAGTGAATGGGGGGAGATTTTCTGGGCATTATGCGTCTTGGCACAGGGCATTTGTTTTATCGTCTCCTGCTCTATTCCTATGAAAGGAAAGATTAAAAATACTCTGTTTAAATGGGGTAGGGGGGAGAATCAGCTGTCTTTTGACAAGTACATTGTAGCCTGCAGTTCTCTGTCCAGAATACAAAGAGACATTTATCACTGCAGCTGTGGTAAGGAAGGAAGAAAGAGAGGGGGGAGGGCCTCCAGTGCTGCGGCATATAGTGTATCTGTCTTTTTTTTAACCCTTATTACTTCCTTTCTCTGGGAAAAATACTTTACCTCCCTCGTCTTATATCCATTTGGGATTTCCTTTTGCTTGTTTTTTTCTTCTTTCATTTCCACCGTCTACCCTAATTCCTTTGTCTTCTCCGTTTTCCTTTTTTCTATCGCAGCTCTCTTCACCTTGCATCTGCTGACAACATTATTACTCAAATGGATTATGAAGCAGAAATATGTAAAGTTATGTCGTCCTCCTCAGTTGTGGCAACAAAAGGTTACTACCTCAGGCATAGAGATGTAATATTTCCATATTTTCCTCTCCTCATGTATATTCAGAGGGAGTGATTTATCCCACCACGTTTTACGGCCGTTTAAATCCCGCGTCTCTTCCTTAGACATACTGTAAATCTAAAGCATGGCAGAATGTGCTTGTTGGATTTGTAGTCTGCAGAAGTTAAACAGAGGTTAAAGAGAAGTCATCCAAACCATCTCTATCATTACTATCTTTCATTCACCAATTAGTGTCAGTGTTCGCCGCTCTGTCCCCCACATGACCTTGCAGAGATGAGCTCAGTGTGCCGTAATTCTGCATTTTGAGTCGGCCTCAGGAGTGGGAGGCACCTTATGGCTGCCAGTGACCCACATTATAAACTATTGATGAGCGACGGAGGGTGCAGTAACAGAGAGAAAAGACCTTCTGGGGTATGTCAGGATCCAGATCCTCCCCGCCCCCCGGTGCCCTTTTCCATCTCCCTCCTCAGCAGTTTACCCTAAAACCTCGTCTGCATTTCGTCTCTCAGCAGACCTTCACTGTGAAGACCTGGATTTTTTTCCGTCGTCACTCACCTCTTAAAGTAACTCACTAATGCAGACTAAATGTGGACCAGTTGCTCTTATCAAGATATAAAACCACACATGTTTGCTGGCATGTTGTAACTTTCTGTAAATGTAACTTTCTGAACTTAGAAGTGTGTTTTTAGCTCTGATGCATCATTTTGGTTCATGAGGACAAATCGGTTTCCCAACTTCTCTGACTTTGTCCAGTGTAGAGCAGGAGTCTTCAGGATTTCGGTTTTTAAGCACAACCTTTCTCTAACATAGCTGAATCAAATGAGCAACTCATCTCCAAACTCTATGGTATCTAGAAGAAGTAATTCAACCATTTCACTCAGGTTTGTTGGAGCAGGGATGCATCTAAAGGTTGCAGGAGAGTAGCTCTTAAAGACTGTAGTTAGAGTAACCCTCACTACAGTTGTTCACTTTTATCTAACTATTAAAATCCTGATTTTGTAGTGAAACATCTTAAAATATTAATTTAATAATGGATAAGGCCTGGTTCCTTTGGATAAATCAAAATTCCTATTTATGCAATTGAGGAAGGAAAATGGAGCGCCAACATAAAAAGCAAAAATTTATTGCATGGCATTTAATTAAATTAGTCAAACTTACTTCATTTACATTTGTGTTAATATGACAACTTAATATATTTACTTGGATAAACTTAATTTGATTACTTTTAGCAAATATATATATATATATATATATATATATATATATATATATAGATGGTAATGGCGAACCAACCGGACATTGTGGTGGTGGATAAAGAACAGAGGAAAGCCGTTGTGGTGGATGTAGCAATACCAAGTGACCACAACATCAGGAAAAAGGAGCACGAGAAACTGGAGAAATACCAGGGCCTCAGAGAGGAACTGGAGAAGGCCTGGAAGGTGAAGACNACAGTGGTGCCNGTGGTCATCGGGGCCCTCGGGGCAGTCACCCCCAAACTGGAGCAGTAGCTAAAACAGATCCCAGACATCAGACATCTCAGTCCAGAAATGTGCAGTTCTAGGCACAGCCAAGATACTGCGCAGACCCCTCAAGCTCCCAGGCCTCTGGTAGAGGACCCGAGCTCAGAGGATGAAAAGAGAGACGACCACCCGCGGAGGGTGAGAAGGGAATTTTTATATATATGATAAGAGAGTTACTTGCATCACTCATAGGTGTATGTATATTATATACAAGATTGATGC
>NW_015112826.1:235380-256616 GCF_001443285.1 Poecilia latipinna
TCAGAGGATGAAAGAGAGAGAGAGACCACCCGCGGAGGGTGAGAAGGGAATTTTTTTTATATATTTTAAGTGGGATCACCTGTTTCCTTTTTGTACCTGAGTAGATGGTTAATAAGTAACTATCTAGTGGCAGCCTTTCAGTGTTACAACAATCTGTAATTACAGAGAAAAGACTCTGAGAAACTGAAGTTGTGCCTGTATTTCGTTTAATTCAGTACTGCCCCTCCCCGTCCTGTTGCTGCACACTGGAAGAAAGAAAGCTGCCACACTTTCCCTTCAGTTGCTTATAAATATGACTGGCTAAAAAAAAAGACAATTGTGTGGTGGAAACCAACTCTATTAAGATAATGTTTTACATTTGACAAACTACAAGCAGCAGGTTTATTAGGCAGCCAAATGCAGAGCGGCTATTTGAGGAAATAGCCTGACTAATCAGCTAACATGGTGTTAGATTTGTTAGTCCGAGAGAAGTGTAATAATCGGTGCAATAAAGTTAAGTAGAAATGTTAGAGAAGAAGGAATAGCAATTAGATCAGGTTACACGTTTTTGCTTTAAATTTTCCCATAAGCACCAACACCTTTAAGTACCCTGGTAGTTTTACTCAACATTATCATACCATGGGAATCTCACACTGGCCCACGTCTAATGCAGATTAAACAAACACTAATTGCTGCTGAGCTCAGCTGTGTCTTCTTGGTGAATAAAGATCAGGACTGTAATGTGCACAGCCTGAACGCCACAAGTCGGCCTGAATTACCGTGCCGCGGACACGCTGTAATCTGCCTGCTTTGACTCGGTTCATTTCAGAGAAAGGTCAAGAGCAGAACAGGATCTGGAGGGGTGTTTCTCTGCGTTGTTGCATAGCTGCCGGTGGTTGATAATCAAATTAGAGAAAATTCATTGCCATTAAATAGAGACGTCCTCAAAGGCCTCTGTTTTTCTGTGGTGCTGCTAATCTGTTTCCTTTAGGCTACCACATATCTGTCTGGGCATTAACCCAATTATTATATCAAATTAATGTAATATGTAAAAACAGTTTAGCGTTAAACATGTAAATACAGCACTAGCTGCAGCAGCAACTTCTATATTTAGAAATGCCTTCAGGTTTGATTGAATGAGCGACACAATCCATCATTGTGGGGCTGATGCAACTTTCAAAATCGGAGTTACCCCTTTTTTTATAGGGAGGATGAAAGGTAATGAGAGAGGCAGGTTGTTAAGTTTAATGGCAGACAGGAAAACCTCAGAATGGCTCTTCTTAATGATGTGCCTCTTCTCATGCAGCTCTCGTTAAAGACGAGGCCAGAAAGCTCGGAGAGGACAGGGAGG
This sequence comes from Poecilia latipinna, assembly GCF_001443285.1. Taxonomy (NCBI): domain Eukaryota; kingdom Metazoa; phylum Chordata; class Actinopteri; order Cyprinodontiformes; family Poeciliidae; genus Poecilia; species Poecilia latipinna. Next base: position 236,711 of record NW_015112826.1, read on the forward strand.
GGACTGTGTCTGTGCGGACTCTGCACATCCCCCCCATCATCTCCAAGATCTGCAGCACGACTCTCACAATCCTCTCCTGAGTTCCCTCTGTGTTCAGCTCCCATTAGCATCAGAATATACTGTAAATAAACCGGGCAATCAGGGGCCGTGACCCCTTATATCCACGGCACGTGCAGACTCCCCTTCCTCTGCCTCCCCTGCTGCACTCTACATAACTTTAACTTGCCGGGATTTGCAACTGAATGTCAAGCGTGGTGTTTGGCTTTAGTGTGGGGCAGGTTGTTCCGCGGCTGTCTCCCGAGAAAAGGAACTGGAGGATCGAGAAGAGCAAGGGAATTGGATCTTTGACACCTGTCACTTCCACTCTGCTGCACCTTGCTCCCTCGCCACACATAAGGACTTTTCATGTCACAGCTCAGCATGTTATCATGAGTGGGCACAGGGCCTGAGAAATCCAATTACTACCTCTGTGTCAGACCCCAGCCACCATCCTTATGTATGCTGTAGTCATGTTCCTCAAATCAGAAAAGATGTGCCTATTAGTTCCTTCTTCTTTTCTTCAGACCACTCTCCCACCTGCGATTTAATCTGAGTGTCTTACCGAACCGGCTGCAGCGTTTTCTCCTGACAAGCGTCTATATATTGTGGTGGCGGCTGGTGGGTGGCTAATGCTGCGGACATAGGTTCTGACTGCGTTATACTAAGTGGCATCATGGTGCCGACTTTGCTGTTGTGGATAATGGAGAAACCTGGGAGAGAGTCAGCAAGCCTCCAAAGATGCCAAACAGATCATCCTTCGTGACAGGGAAGCAGGATGTGTGCTGGAGAAAGAGTTAGACCCAGTAGGTGTAAATCTAATGTATCTAGACGCAATGGGGGTGTCTCGCTGTGGCTCTTTATTTCTTTTATCTGCCTCTTATCCCTAAGTGACGCCGTCTGTGTTGTTCAGTGGGAAACAATGGGGCTGTTTGTTCAAGCCATGATCGTTTCCCAAGGTGGCCCACTTCCTGTGTGCAGAACTTTTACCTGCCTGTCCCACTCTGTACCCTCAACGCCGCCGTGTTACAGTGTCCTACTTCCAAGGATCGCTTTATAACGAGACAAGTGCAATTTTTTGAAAATGGAAAGAAGGAAAAGAGAACATGAGAGAAAGTAGACACCATGCTTTTGCTGCTTTGATGAGATAAAAAGGAATATAAAACACACAGTCCTGGCGAACGCAAAGTGAATGCGACTCAATGAGAAGCCACATTATATTACTTATGTAAGGTCCCTTTTTTGAAGCAAAACATTGGCTCACAGCAGGAGAGGAAATCCTTAGATATTAGCTTATCAGTGCTGTCATGCCTAGTCGGACACAGTAACAAGTTCTGAAGAAATGAAGTTATTTTAGAAAGCTACATGAACATTTAAAGTAGAAAAAACTGATGTTGGTCACATTGCCTTTTCACCGTTTCGGACAGTATTACTTTTAGTTACTTTGTAGCCCAGTTTTTGAGGAACAGAAAGATCCTGATTGCTACAGGATGCTACATTCAACAATTTATAGCCACTGTAGGGACGTCTTTGTCTTGCTTTAAGATTTGAGGATTTAATAATTATTTTTGTCTGACTCCAGCGAATGTTATCTATCAGCTCGAGTCTGTGTAGAGTTTGATCAGGATGTCGTATTTCCCAAGAACTGGACCAAACAAACATTGAGAAGTTTGTACCTAAATCAGTGGAAATCATGTGTGGGAACAAATTTTTTCCATAATTAAAGAAAAACTACAAAGGGTATGTAATACTTGACTTTGGCAAGGCATGGGTACAAAATGGGCAGATGCTTAAATTGACTTTAATGCAATAATTTCTCGTGTTATAATAGTTCAAAACTCACAGAATGTGTGTGTTACAAGAACGGAAACTTTTATATTTTGAACTGCAGTTGATCATATGCCATCCCTAAAGTCTCTTAAATAGCCCAATAGTTTAGCACTGATGGGAAGTTTCAAAGCAGATGCTTAAACTAGCGTCGTTATCGGCTAAGCCAGTGTAGCCAGTTGTGTTATATTTGTCTGCTTCTGGTTTTGGTACACATCTCTAGCTGTTGCTTAAGGATATCCAAGTGCCAAAATTAGCCTAGAAGCGAGAAAAGTGATCTGAGCTTTGTCCACATAGGTTTCTCCGAATCTTAAGGAAACTTCAGTGGCGTAAGCGGCTAATGGTTAGCCAGCCACGGTATTCTCACAGTGCAAATGATGTTCAAATGTTGTCTGTTTAATTTTTCCCTGTCATTGACCTGAGATGCTGAGAATTGGTTGTGGCTCATTTAGTGTTTGTATGATCAACTGTCTCTTTGTAGGCTTTGCAAACACAAGAAGAAGAAAAAGTTCCTTCCATCCATTTTTTCCATCTTCGACCCATCTCGTCTGTTCTCTTTTTCCATCGCCACTCGTATATCTTTCGTCTTCCCCCCTCATCCCCATTCATGGATGTAATTTAAATGTCTGTTTCTGCCCCCTCGCTCCTCCCAGACTCAAGGGTTTAGGAGCAAATTAGCTCGCCAGCTCGGTCAAGCTTAAACACAGAAATACTGCATTTGTTCCAGTGTATTTAAAGTTGTCCTCTGTCGATGCTTTGCAGAAAGAATGAGCCAGGCAGACAGAAGCAGGCGGTCTGGCTGGCTTGCTTAGCGGAGTGGGCAGGTCTGCCATAGAGATGCTAGCAGGACGCAGGCCTGTGGTTTAGGAGCAGACTGTTAACACTCTGTTTTGCATTATTGTTCTTTCAAAACTGAAGGTTGTGAAGGTCAAGACGATAGGAAAACTCAACGTGTTTCCAAAAATTATCTCCAATTTTAACATAAAATATATTTTCCAGAACCATATGTTAGCATTTCGTTTAAAGGCAATTTGTCTGGAAATTCGCCACAACCAATTATGCCACGCTAGAGCAAACACCTCCTATCAAACAAACCTGTGGTATAATCTAATTTTTCCTCTGATATTTTTAATAGATCCTACCCTGCAAGATATCTCTCCACAAAATCCTATTTTAACTGGAAACAGATCAAATTATGCGAACAAGGTGAGCTGGAGTTTCGGTTTAATTTGAACTATAATTGCATTCTTCCTCTTCCTCCATCTTTCATAAGTTAAAATAATTGTCTCTTTAAAACACTCCAGCCGAAAAGATGAATTTTATCCAATAAAATTCATCACTGAATTACACCAGTGAATAGTTTTTTTTTCCACAGCACTTATATAGACTAACAATATAATTCGGTTTACAAGCATAAACCTGCTGAGCTGATTTCTTGTTTCAGTAAAATCACCTGTATAAAAGGAAAAGTAGATCAAAGCAACTCCAACAATTTGCAGCTAATTACCTTTTCTCTCATTATCATCACATATTTGAAAGAGATTAACACTCATCTTAAGTTTGCTACAGTTTAAAGACTTTTATTGGGATGCATGAAATGTTTTTTTTTTTCAAACTGTATGGACACAGAAAGCTTCCTAAAAAAAAAAAAAAAGAGTTTTCTGTTGGTTACAAGAAAAACTAATTCAGCTGAAATGAGCACAAATGTGTGACGGTTCCCATAGCAACCAGCTAATATCAACTTGTCAAAATAGCACATAGGTTAAATACTCTGAGCCACAAGCACTTTTAAAACCATTAAGAAGATTAGTGGGTGTTTATTCTATGCTTTTCCTAATGTCTAGCAATTTTATATTATTTTAGCAGTAGGAATAATTGCTCCTTTTCGGAGCCATGAGGATCTCATACTTTGCCTAACATATGGTTTTCCATTTTGCTTTTAAAAAAAAAAAAGGGGGGTTTGCGTTTGTTTTCATCCCCCTTTTACTCTGATATTCTAAATAAAGTCCTGAACCAGCAATTGCCTTAAGTGGTACAGATTTTCCACAAAGACACTTGAAAGACTTATTCATCTAATTATTGTCGTTTTGTAAAATAAAATAAAATAAAATAACCAGAAAGTTTGTTCTGGTAGTCTATTTAGATTATTTAAACATATAATAATGTCCTACAGCTTCCTGAAATAAGAAGATATCAGGAAAGCGTCGTGTTGATATTCACAACCAGAGAAACAAACACCAACATCTCGATACCTGGACGGCCCAGTGCTGCTGTTGGACCGCCGTGATCCAGTATTTCTGTGCCCAGTAATGGATTCGTGCTGGAAGTGTGTCACTTTCTCTACGATATCTCTGCATGTTGTTGAATTGGCAGCACGGTCGAACAGTTGGGCTCTTTTCAGGTTGAGATGAAACCAGCCATCCCCACAGGCTTTCTGGTGTTCGGTGGCCACATACGGGCATTGTGTCGCTGCCGTAGCCTGTGTTGAGAAAACCTCTCTGCTTCCTCTTTAACACAGTTTAGCCTTGTGCATCCATGCTTATCTGTTTACGCCTTCCTGCCTGGGTTGAATCCAGTTCAGAGTGCCCGTTGAGAGAGTTAAATGGTCACTGGCTCATGTAATGTAGGGAAAAAGGGCATGAATTATAATATTGGCTGGTCTGCACAACAACGGATCACATCAAAGCCAACCTTTCTCCTCCAAGAGTTTTGTAAGCCATGATATGAGTCAAGGGTGACTCTTTTTCAGGCTTAGAAAGTATGACTGGGGCACTGTGACCCTTAGGAGCCAGTAATCATTGCAGAAGGGCATAATAGGGTGAGAGAATCCTCTCAGCAAAATGCTATTTGTTGCCAGGCCACCGAAACCAGCCCACCCACGTATGTCATCATGACAACCCGCTCGCATTGTTTCCACTACATCAAGCAGTCCATTGGCCAGTGGTCCTGCTCCTGAACAGAGCAGTGCTCTACGATGACATAGTGATTTATAAACAGCGGAGCGATTGCTTTTTTTTTTTTTTTCCCTTCTTCCCGCTGCTGTTACACAGCTGTTAAGCAGATGCTGTTTGTACCAATTTAGAAGCTAGTGCATTGTTTGTCAACACCAGTTTGGAAATTCATTCTTTATACCAGGAGGCTGTTACACAATGCCCTGGCTCTGCTGTATGGATGAGCAGCGGCAGGAGGGAGGAGCATGCATTGGAAGAAAATATTTTCATAATTTGGCTTGAACTGTTCCTGGCCTGTAATTCTTATTGATATACTAGAAGAAGAAGAAGAAGAAGAAAAAAAAAAAATGTTTTTTCAAGATCCTGGATATCCTGAGAATTTGTTTTTGACTCTCTGACTGTTGCTGAGGTCCAGGAATAGAAATAAAAGACGGACCAGCAAAGCTCACATAACTGGAGATCCACTGATTAGAGATTTTGTGGCCGAATTATAATTTTTTTTTACTTTCTAGAGAAATTGAAAATATAACTGTTTTCACAAAATGTTTAATATAAAATAAATCAACAAAAACAGGATCAAGTGACAGAACGATACCTCTCTGTAAACCACAGGAAATTTAATAATGCTCTACAGAATGAAGGTTATGGGACGTATTTGTACGAATACAACTCAAATCATATTTATGACAATATAACTCACAAACGTGTTTTGCACGTCAAAATCACATTTTTCTGCACGATAGATTAAAAATCAATACTAGTGTTGTCCAGTAATTTACTGTCAGATGTCTCCAGTTATTTATTTTTTATTTATTCCAACCACAAAGGAGTGTGAAGCAGCCTTTTGATGATCAATTTATAATAATCTATAGAACACGGGGGATGTCAAACCATGTGTGTTAGAGGACAGTTCTGCAGTTAAACAGGATTTCACTGACAGAGATGCACAAAGTGATCAATTTCCCTGTGAATCAGCTCCAATCAAAATCAACAGGTACACATATTTTCTCCTAATCATCAAAATAGCTTCCAGCATTTCTTGCCAACAAATCAATATACCATAGCGTGTACTTCAACACATTTATTCAGTTAACTAAAACATACATTTAAAGCTGCTGGTACACAAAAAGTGTTCAAAAATGTAAAGGGTCCAGGCTAACAACAGATGTCTTCACAGAAATGCAGCTTCCCTTCTAGTTTTTGTGCTTAGTGATGATACATTCGCTGATCACTGTGTGATTTGTCTGCATGATTCTATTACTGATATTTAAAATATCTGAGTCTTCTCTCAGCATCAACTTCCACGTCAAAGAGTCTCATCAGCACGACTTGTTGACTCTGAGGCATAGTTGATCCCATATTTACCAATCAAATTTTGGCTGATCTGGTTCAGGGTGTGACGAGCATAAAATCGTCCCTTTCCAGTCACCAGCTGATACATCGGTGACTCTCTCGATCGCTTCCTGTGTCTGTTGTTCTCAGCATTTACTATTTGACTTAAAAAAATAAAATAAAATGTAAGGAATTCTGGTCAGGTAGGAAAAAAAGCAGAGAGAGTGATTTTCTTTTTATGTGAGGGGTTCATTTAATTACCTCAATATACGTGATCTGGCAGTACTGGTTAGATGGGAGAGGAGGACAGAAGGAGGAGAGGCATAAAAGATGGCCTTGTGCAGGGAGCGGTGAGGGATGAATCTGGGGGTTTTTTAGGGGGGCGAGCTTGATGTGGCTGAGCCAGATGCTGCAGGGAGAAGGAAAGGACTCGACGCTGTGCAGAGAATGATGGCTTACGTGGCGCAGTAAGGGTGCCCCTCTACTGTTTGTAAAAACAAGACCATCACACTCCATCTTGCTGCTCCCGAAGGAGCCAAGCCTCCAGGCTGATTTATGGCCTGCAGACTGAATTGGCTGGCTGGGATGACAGCAGAGCTTGGACTCTCCCTCGTGAGTAGTGTAGGAGGCTGCTTGGCCGAGCTTCAGCCTCAGCTGGCCGTAGAACTGTCCTCAGACAGGACAGGCTGGATGTTGAGCTCCGTTCGCGGTGTAAAGATCAGACGGGACCCAGCCTGTTACGTCTCGAGCGCAAACCAGCCACAGAGAGAGTCGCCCTCTGAGCTGCCGCCGCCACCGCTGCTGCTATATTATCAGATTTTTCTCCTCCACTCTGAGACTTTCATCAGCATCTGCATCACAGGCTCCATCAAGACACTGTAGCAACAATTTAGATTTAATCAATCTTTGCCATGTGACTGCTAGGATGGAAAATTAATATGGAGAGCAATTAGAAAACAGTCATCTCGGTGTCAGAGACGCTCACGAATACGGTGATGAGAGCAGAAAAGCAGGGACAGTCTCTGCGGGAAATGGAAACTTATAAACAGCATCGTCAGAGGTTCTACTTTGCTTTTCCTAAGGTGTAGCTCTTTTGCATTTAAAATATGCCACATGCTACTATGATGAAAAAAAAAAAAGGCCAGAGAGCAATGACAGAGTCGCTGTTTGCTCTTTTAGTCTGCAGAGCTTAATAACTGTCTTCCTTGACTATACAGGCTCTGTGTGATGGCTTTGTCACAGCATTTTAATGGGGTTCACTTTCAAAGACAATGTGCAAACAACAGGAAATCAAAGAGAATGTGTAAAGTCTGTGTAGGCCACAGGAGTCGTGTATCTGCTTTAAAGTGCTCTAAATTATTTCCTTTTGCAACATCTGCATCACAAGGAGAAACATACTAAAATGTCTGGCTGTCTGTGCACGGATATCTGTTTTCATGACTAACAGAATTGGGACATTTGTTGCTTCAGCATAAATGTCAGCATAAAGAGAAAATGCGAAAAAGTAGCGAAGGACAAAAGTTGCTGATATTCTTTGTCAAATAATTTATCATACCAGATAGCTGCTCCACATTCTTTTTGGAGTTCATCGGCTTTAAAGCCGAACTGACTGAATTGTGTCACGCTGCACATACTTGTGGGCTTGTGGTTCATCTAAAATTAAGATTTTGCCACTCGAATCTGACTCCAGGAGAATTCAGTCCTGCCTCCCGTCCTCCACTACTCTTAATTACTCACGGCTACATATTGAGGTGTAGCGAAGCATCCAGCTCCTGATATGATACATAAGATCGAGCTCACAAGACACTTTTATTGTTTTTATAAGTGGATTTTTAAAGAGTTTATAATAAATGCAGAATAATTCAGTCCAAGTTTGACGAGTCAGTCTGCTACAATTTTTATCTTATCTAAGTCTAAGAGGATCCTAATACCAAAAAAGCACAAAAAATAAACCATTTATTGTGTCACTGCAAAGAATTGTAAATATTTTATAAATCTCAAACTGGGCTTTGAAGAACCGCTGCTCGGTGTTAAGCAACCAGGTTTAGGTTTACCTCTATAAATATTTTAGACGTTGAAGCTACAGCTACAGTTCAGGTGCCTTTGCTGCCAGTTGTTATTGGCTAAGAGTTAGCCAGCTGCAGCGTTCTTGAAATGCTTTAAAATCATTTGCAATCTATTTCACACTATCTCGTATGTTTGTTTTTCTTTTTTTTTTTTTTTTACGCTAGAGTACCCAGAATAACAAACTTCATTTTAAAGAATCTGTTACTCATGTAGATTCCAGTCAGGTTTTTATGAATCTGCTTTTTGTGGTTTTTATGCTTGGTCTGAAAAGTTTCCTAAAAAGTTTAAAATTTGTCCTTTTTTGTTTTGACTGCTGGAATAAGGTTTTTATGAATTCCAGTTTAAAAATATCTATCTGGACTAAATTACAAGCTGGTTTTTGAAAGCTAGTGCCAGCTGGCTAGTGGCTAGCTAGTCATTTGTATTTTTTTTTTTACAAGTTGTTTATGTTGTCTGTCAACCTGCCACCATTTATTTTACACTTTTACCTTCAGTGTCTAGGTAAATGTGCACTCTTCATCAGACAAGTGTACAAGTCTAGAATTGTATTCTGCCTTCCTTTAAAATAATATTAAGCAGGGAATCCAGCTTAAAATGAGTAATTTCAACACTTTGCAACTTTATATCTATAGAATGTAGTTCTGGTCATTTTTTACAAAGCTATTGTAAAATGGTTGGTATTAAACACTTTGTAATTCATACTCACTTTGAGTAGTAAAGTGAAATGAGGCATTATGACTCCAATGAATAGTATTTAACAGTATAAAGTAGGTAACCATAATTAGGCTTCAAAACTGCAGTCAAAGGACCTTGGTGCACATAAAATTACTCTAAATTATACACATGAATGAATTAAGCATTTTTAAAAATGTTAAAAATTATTTGTGTAATATATAAAAATACTTAACTTCAAAGAAAAATACACTATTACTACACAATGGGCAAGTTATCTTTTAATGTAAAATGAAAACGAGGAAGGTAAGAAATGACATCAATTGGATAAAAAAAAAAGGACAAAATCATCTAGAGCACATTCTTTCAAATCTGGGGCTTGTAATAACGGCCTGGACTAAAGTAGCAACTACACAGTGCTTCACAAGGCACATTGTGATGTTTTAATATTACGAGGTGCTACATACAGGTGGAAGCTGCAACACTTACTTTTGGAGCGATAAGCGCCTGTGTTTTCCAAGAGAGGCTCCATGTGTGAGCCAAAAAGGACGAAAAATAGCTGGCGAAAGATGGAGGAGTTTTACACGGAGCACAGATCTTTGCTTTTGTGTCAGAGGGTTTAAGTTTTTGCTGATTCCTCGTTTTTTGCTACATTAGCAACAAAAAAATAGTGCCTGCAGGCATATAATATGAAGGGATCATTATATCTAGTACACCAGAGTAAAGTGAGCAATGAGCTAGTCAGGTTGTGGGATTCCCACAGTGAAGCTAAAGATCTGTAACTTGAAGTTCAGATGCCTTTAACTGATCAAGAGAATGAGTCAGGGCTGAATCTGCCGTCGCAGGCTGCAAATTTAAGATAAAATGACTCAGAATGTGTAGATTTTCTCCCCGTGGTGATGCAAAGGGATGTTTTTCCAGGTAACTGCAAACAGAAAAACAAGGACAGCAGCGCTGCCGGGGGATTTGTCTTGGGCATTTGAAGTGGCATTATTTATTAGATTCCCATGCTGTGGAAGTTCTCCCACGAGCGCAGCGGCCCTTTGACCTGAAATCTGTATTAAAGCATAGTATGCCTGAGTCAAAGGCAGCGGTGAACAGACAAGGATCTTTTTAGGCTGCATTTCCAGTAGAATGCATTGTAGTGTAAGTGCTTCAATCATGTCAAACAAAAGACAAGCAACCTCCGCCCTTCAGTGAAAGTCACTTAGTAATTAATAGGTATTAAATCTGCAAACGGAAATGTTCCCAACAACATCCTGCTTTGTGCGTCTGCTTTAAATCTGCTCCTTGCACTGATTGGCAACCCTATTTCCTGACTTTTCCTGATGCCTTTGAATACACATTCTCAGCAGGAGGTGCCTTCACTGCCTCCTATTCTGTACTCGTGCTGCTGTAAGAGCCCCTAATTCATCTCTTTCCATTACAGTCGCCTCGTTTTATTTCAAATAGGAAGAGATTATGCTTTGTCAGAGGTCGATGGCCTGTCACTTTTTTTTAATTTAAATTTTCTCTCAGTTTTTTGTGGATCTTTCAGAGCAACATCTGCGTTTTATGAAGCTCCGAGCACAGGCAGGATGTGTGAGTGTTAATAGCACTTGGCTTCCATAACAATGTCATTTACAACCCAGTTGCTCTCTGATAGACCCTAAAGGAAAGAGAGAAAATGGCTTTCACTGCATATGCAAGCGCGGCTAAGTAGCAACCATGCAACTTGTGTATATTTCTTTGTGCCTTACGGCTTTTCATGCCCCAGAGGATGCTTTGGGCTATAGAAATAAGCCAAAGTGTTTAGAGGAAATTGCATTCATTACCAGGATGCTTGTAAATTTTTAATCAGTGGAGAAAAAGATCTGCTTTATCAAACACGTCAAACAAGATTTTACAGGAATTTTCACATTCCTACATGTGTAAAATCGAATTACGTACACGAGTGAGCACCGAAATGGTAACTATATGTTGGTGTAATGATCAAAAATGTGACTTCTTATTGTTCCTCTATTGTCTGTGGATGCATTCAAAAACCTGTCGCTCAGAAAGCCGTAACAAAAGACCTGCAGAAAGCAGAGGGAGTTGAAAATTGCTTAAAAAGGGGCTGTTTTTCTGTACCATATAGCCTTAAGCAATGTGTTTATTTTTCAGTCATCACCATTCATTATGTTTGTGGTACCTTGTAAAGACTTTTTCCTGTGATTGCATTGTTACATACTGATTGCATATCTTATAAAAGAAAGAAAAAAAAAAGAAATCCCCGGTTTAATAGCTTTTGTCTGCTTGATTGCTGCCTTTGCAGTTTGTCAGTTCAATCAGTGAGGATTTATAGGAACTTATACACCGGCTATAAAACCAGGAAGAGAAAAATACTCTTTTCTCTTTTGTTATGTTTTGCCGCATAAAATTATTTCATGTGCTTCCCACAGGTCCTTATGGCAGTATATTAACTAAAGTTAATATTTTTCTTCGAACATTTTAAAGTTATCAGTAGATGACGACATTAGGAAAACCAGCATACGTTTATGGTATAACGAGCATGATCTAACTGCATTTATTTAAAAAAACAAAAGGAAAGCAACAATTATTCATTTCTCCTGACAAAGTACTTAAACAGACTTATTATTTATGTTGTAATAATGTTATTTCAACATTATTACTGCAGATTATATGCTGTAATAATACTTATAACATCCATCTTTTATCAAATATGACAATCTCAGTCAACATCACAATGTTTTTGCTATAGGATTATTTTCCTCTAACATGTAAGCAACAGGAAGTTAAAGGAGCCTTCTTTCAGCAAGCTGGTTGTTGGTGCACAGAAACAGGTAGGGGAGGGGCAACTTTAGACTGTGCTCCATAAAGCTGTAAAATGTTTCAGTCAGCCCAGAATATTCTCTGGTGTGTCATTAAAAGCTACTTTTTAAAGTTAGGAATGGTCAACGGGGGGAAAAACGTCATACAGTTACACAGCTTCACATAGCAACAGGTTGGGGAGGGGCAACGCAGCATTATCAAATTCCACGGAATGATGGAGGAAACTCGAGTCACTTCTGCACTTCATCTGGAACCTCACTGAACGTCAGAGAGATCGTAGGAAATGGCGTGACAGAAAAATAAAAAGACATTTTTGATTCCGTGAATGCACAGCAGCAAGTTGGGAGCGGCAACAACGCATGACTGCATGAGCCGTAAAAATGAGGAAAACTCTGGCCAGTCTGCCACTTTCTTGGTACATTTTAACATTTTCTGACACGTTGAAACCAGTCAGTGGATTACATGTTCACCCGAGGTTTTTTTTTTTTTTTCAAAGCCATTAATGCTCATAAATGCTTCCCAGTGTCCAAATTTAGGCTGAAATCATCAAAGAAATGCCGTGCCGTTGTATCAGTCACCCGTGACCTGCATTCTTGGTGCCTGTGCTCTTATTTTCAGCCCATAATTCAACTCCCACATATTTGGGCTCAGATAGCCTTTGATCCCTTTTACTCACTTCATTCAGGCATTTAGTTTCCATGTTATCTGTCAGCGCCATCAGATTATACTTTATGAGAGACAGCGCTGACATATCTGCCCCTGAAAAGCCAGTCTCCGATCTTTAAATATCGATCCCCAGGGCCTTAGCAGAGGTGCCTCTCGCAAGTGCAGAAAAGAAGGGGGGGTGGGGGGGGGGGGCAGATCATTAGTGATTTTAATTAGGTGATCTTTCAAGCTGGGATTGCCAGATGTAAGCATATGCATTTGGGTCGATCCCAATCCCTCTCTCACAATTCCTTTTTTCTTTTTTGTCATTTCGTGCTTCTGGAACGGTGGATGGTTGCTGCTTGGAGTGAAACAAGCAGTAGGGAGCACAGAAATATCTCCCGTGTGCTCGTGCAGCAGGTTCATTTTTAGACTTTGAGCTGGAGGAGAAACATGCTACAGCTGCAACGACACATTTTAAAAATGAACTCTAATACTTTAAGTCAAACATTTTTGGAGCGCTTTTTGATGCTCTGCTTACCTCATGTCAAATATGTTTTTATTTAGATTCTATCAGACAAATTGTTCACTGGTTTTGAGGAAAAACAGCATTTAAATTTAAATGAGTGATCATAGCGTCTTTTTGTCATCACCAATGATGCCAAAATGTTCTTGAAAGTTCTCCCACCAACAACAACGTGCAGCACAGCCATACAGAGTCAGACTAATCTGCTTTTTTTTCCCCCTGCTCCATCGTTAAACATCATTACATATTTATAACTCGGCGCCAGATGACAGAGACAGAGAGGGAGGAAGAGATATGAACCAGGCAGCAACGCCGCAACTCGTCTGGTGTCTTTCTCTGGGATATCTGATTGCACTGTTTAAACCTGCCTTTTATCTATCGTTTGGTAGTGAAAACCCAATTACGCAACAGCTCCAAATGGACTTTTGATTTAACAATGCATGATTTAATTGGTACATTAGATGTGCCTCAAACATCTAGCTTATGATTGGGAGGAGTGTGAGAGAGACTGCATCTCGAAGTTGATGTACATGGTCGGAAATTAACAGCCTAAAATCACCGTGGGTATCAATCTTATTCTTGTATTAAAATATGTTGGGGGGGGCGGGGGGGGAACATGTTCCAAGCTAAAGTTGAACACAAACAGTGCAGTTAACATTCATGCTGTTGTGTAGTTATGAGCAGAAAGGATGTGTGTCTGTTTTCATCAGCTTTTGCAATGTGCTTTTTAAAAATTATAGTGCCTTATTTTATTGTGAAAGTCTACAGGAAGTTGCATCCCAGTTAAATTGCTTCACTTAAATTAAAAAGCTAGTGGAAATGGCTGAAAGTCTTGTAATAATGTTTTGCCGTTCCTACTGAAAACAAGAAGACTCTTGGCTAGAACATAAAGACCCGAGAGGCTGGTAACCAGTTACACAGATACACAAAACCATTCTGGAGAGAGTACATATCCAGTTAAAAGTTAACTTGCCTTAGATTAGCCAGTGGTTGTTGGGAGAGATAGGGGACTAATGTTGTGTCCTGCTGAATGAAGCCAAATCATCTTCAAAAACTCTTCCTATCCTGTTCTTCGCTTTTTCTTTAAGTTGTTTTATGGCTGATTTGACACGAACAATTTGACATCTCCTTTCATTTCACTCGTTTGTTTTTTATTTTTGAGCAGTTATGAGGCACGGTGGTGCTGCTGTGCGAGTCACTCAACGGGTTGCTGCTAGGTAACCAAAGAGTGAGTTGCTAGGTAACCAAAGAGTGAGTTGCTAGGTAACTGAAGAGTGAGTGAGTTAGTTGATGCCACCGATGGCCACCGATGGCCGATGATTCCCAGAATGCTGTTTGGTTATTGATTGGAGTTCAGTGAAATTATTGAATATAGTTGTATTATCTACTGATATTGATCAAGTGTTTTTTTTGTGATGCATGTTGTTGCTGATTTATTTCCCAGCCCAAATGATCACAAATAAAATTCGTGGTTTAAATTTAGACTGATCCAGGAAACTTTTTTTCTTTGTCTGCAGATCCCGGAGAGGGCTTCCACTGCCAGGACGAGTGCCGCATACTGGGCCACTCTGACCGCTGCTGGATGCCTCGGGTTTCGGTCCCAGCACGCGCCAAGTCACCCGAGCACGCTCGCAACGTCATCGCTTTGTCCATCGAGGCCACCACGGTGGACGTGCCGCACTACGAGGACGGCACAATCAAGAGGACTTTTGCCACCTTTGGCAAGGATGGGCCAGAGGATGTTGAACGGGGAGAGTTGAAGGGAAAGCGGACTCAGGAGTCTCAGGTGTGCAGCCCCAAGGCCAACGGAGGGGCAGTTCGCGAAGCTGGCAACGGGCGTGAGGCCGCCAGCCCCATCACCTCCCCCGTGCACCTGAAGAGCCCGATGTCCAAGGCGTCATCTTCCTACAATACACTGAAATGTCGTGACGCAGAGCGGATCGCAAACCACAGCCTGCTGCGGCAGCCTGAGGGGAAGGACAGCGAGCCGGCCGTCAGGGAGATCAACACGCTCCTGCACGACGGCCGAGACAAGGAGTCCCCCAGCAGCAAGCGCCTGAAGGACATTGTACTTTAGCAAGCTTCTTGGCCACACTCCAACATGCACACACATATACAGTGTAAACTCACATATATATATTTACCCCACGGTAGCTGTGTATACACAGCCAGGCTGTGGAAGTGTAGAGACACACCCATTTGCAGAATCCAAAACTCCAGAACCAGCTTGGGCTGCTGATGATGAACTGTAGTCTGCTGCAGCTAGTTGTGTGCTCAAGCCCAGGTAGTGGATGTGGCTTTGTTGTAGTCGCAGTACTTTTTCCTCGTTTGCTTTTGTTCGGTTTTTCTTTCAGTCTGCATTAAGTAAACAGGCAGGTTACTGTTGACTGCATGGACGCGGCCAGTGGAGCTCCTCCAGCCCTCGAGCCAAAGCAGGACACTACATGTTGGGACGCATGAGGTGCCAATTCCTACGTACAGTTATGCCTTTTGAACTACTTTTGTATGACTAAAATGACATTTGCCTTCTTTGGTTTTGCAGTGTGTTTTAGCTGCTAAAATCGCTCCTTGTTCCTTTGTATAGTGAGCTCTGACACTGTAATAAACAACCACAGACACACGCGCAGGATTCACCCAAACACATGTTGCTCATTGGCTCCTTCGTGGTGCATTCAGGAGCAGGATCAAGAGTCCTCTCAGTCTCGTTTGTCTTCTGCCTGGCTGATAAGAGAAAACTTCTGCTTTTTCCCCTGAGGACAACCTGGTATCATCAGACTGTGAGGTCTTTAAAGTATTTATATTTTATCACGGAAGGAGCAAAATGAACTCCTGCTATCTGCCAAGCCTCTCTGAACGCTGGAAGTGGGACAGACCGATCTTTGTGTTCAGAACAAGTTGTATGAACAAATTTAAGACTTTAATGCTTTTGAAATCTCCTGTGCCCAACCTTGATTGTAGCCAGTGGAGCACAAATTAGAGCTTTGTGCTTTTGGTCTTGTACTTTTTTTGACTTTTGACTATGGGGCTAGGATAGAAGGGATCGTCACTCATGTCTTGCTATGTGGAACTCTGTATAGGGTTTACTATTATCATTTTTTAATAACCTGTTGTTATGTGACAATCCCTTTAATGTTTTGTTTCAAAAGGAAAAAAAAAATCGAATAAACATTGGTGTTCAACTGAAGCTACGGTAGCGTTTGTTACACAAACACGAAAATAACATAAAAAAATATATATGCCAAAATATATTTTATAAATAATTTAAAATGTATAATGAGAATATTTAATGCTGTGTAGTTATTTTATGAGTAAGTTATACTTGAAATTAACTTGCTTTTTGTTCACTTGTCTTTTGCTTTTATATGGATCTTGATTTTTTTTTCTTTTTTATGAAATTGGATTTTTTTTTTATTTCGTTTTACTTAATGTGTGATCCCTGGCAACCGTTGACTTGCAGTCTACCTTGTTGTAAAGAGTTTCTTATTGGTCAGTTCTTGTGCCATCCAGTTTCTGTGTGGGCTACTAGAAAGTGTGGAAAAAAAGACAAAAAAAAGAAGAAAAAAAGCAATCTCAGCACCAACATTAGTGTGTCCGTTTGACGAGCTTAGAGCTTAGAGTGAGCAAAAGAAACCAAAAAAAAAAAGATGTAAACCCAACTGTGCTGACTGCAGGATGTTGCTTATCCTTAGCATCTCAGGAGGAGAAAGCTGTTGCAGTTTCCCACCTTTAGCTCCAGCTTGAAAGGCTGGACTTGAGTTCAAATGAGCTCCTGACATGCAGACTTGCTTTACTCAGCACTGCTGTCACCATGTGCCATCTGTGTTCAGCTGATCTCCAAGATGAGGTAGAGACGGCAGCGAGTGGTAGACACAGGGCTCTCCCCTCCTATGAGCACCACACAACAGACTGGGTGGAATCATGTCTGAACCAGCAAAGGTCCTGGAAGACCCACGTTGCACGCCAGCAGTGTGGCTTTAATGTTTCTTTGCAGTGCACAGTAGTATGTACAATGTGGAAGTCGATGAATGGAAATGGACAGATTGCATACAACACACTAGATCCTGTGGCTGAATGTTTTGCTGGTCTCACCCATGCTTCTGGCAACATAAAAATCGGAATAATCACTGAATGTATACAGCAGCTTATAATTAAACTATTAAATGTGCTCTGCATTGTTTTCTTGTCTTTACTTGACCTGATGAAATGATGCTAGTTAAACTAAAATCATGCATCAAGGTACATGTCAATAAAATTTGAACCTCAAAAAATTGTAGTTTAGTTCATCTTATGTGAAACTTATATATCAGATTCATTTCAAACACATCTGGTTGTCCAGTTTTGTATTTAAATCCAAGCAGTTCAACATGCCCTACGTTGTTTGCGCTGGTTTAGAGCTGGCTTTAATCTCATTGAACATATGTACAGTAACACACAATACATTCAAATTAGAAGCAGAATGCACTCATTGGTGTGTTGCAAAAGTTCCCACTTGATCGGTGTTTTGCTTCAACTTGTCTTGTCAGTTCATCCCAGTCAGCTCAATGGAGGTAATATTTAAGAGATGTTGCTGGTCACGCCACGGTGTCAAACTTTTTCTTAAGGAAGCACAAACGTAAGCCACTGGTAATGATCTCAACGTAAAATTAATCTACTGACTAACCAGTTGCATGTCAGGGGTTAACACACCTGATTCAAATGAATGCAGCTCAGCAGAAAGCTTGTTAATTATCCATCAAATGAAATCAGGTGTGCTGAAGCAGGAAAACACTTAAAACATGTGAGGCAGTGTGCCTTGAGGACAAGGTTTGTAAAAAGTCCTGCTGGACTCTACAAAAAAAATAAATAAAATCTTTGACAAACTAAAAATTTAAATAATTGAGTCTAAGAGCCATAACACCTTCTTTCCATCGTCAGTAACCCATTGGGTCATGTTTCAGGGTCCAGGAAATCCTTACTGGCTGTAGTAAAGAAATAACTTACTACAGCCAGTAAGCTGTAGTAAGTTATGCTCGAAGCTTTTGTCCCATGAGACGCCTTTTTCATAAGTTCTTGGCTCTTCAGGCATCTTCCTGTCAGAGATTCTTTGAGTTTCTGAGTCCCAGTTGTTAAGGAAGGGAACTGTTCTCACTGACACTCTGACTTTCTTCACAATTTCTCTGTCAGAAAAGCCTATTTTTAATTATCACACTCTTCCTTTTTTTAATTGTCTTTTTCATCACAGTTTATTGCAGCACTATGCCTTTTGGAGTGCAATACTGCTAAAATAATGCTTTTAGAGGGTGTCCTACAATGGTGTTTTTCCATTCTTTCAGCAGATGTTTCCTGTGAACAAGAGGAAGCTGTCAATAATCAAGATAACATGGGAACCTGTAGGAACAGCTTTTCAAATTTGGATCAACCTACGTTGTTGTAGAAATGTTTAAAGTTGTTCATTTCTAGTTCCTTGAAAAAGAAAATTTTTATCATTCTGAAATGTGCATTATTTATCAGTAAATATGCATTTTCTAAACTCTGGTAGTTCTATATTTACATTAATGGAATAAAAATGGAAAATTGGGAGGTTCTAAAATCTTTGAACAATAGTGAATTTGAAACACAGGAAAGAAAGAAAAGGAAAAGCACAATACTGAATCAGTTCAATTTTTAGAAAAGGGTTTTTATTACCAAAATCCCATTTTAGGAGGGTGGACTGTTAACTTAGCAATCTTCCCAATATGTGTACATGTCATAGCATTGCATTTCTGTATTAAACATATATTTTTCATTGCTTTTATGCAAAATATTTGAATTTCCTAAGAAAATAATTGTTTCATTTTTCATTGTTTCAACACTTTCATTTAAACTAAAAAAGTGAGCATTTAAAACACACCAATCTCTGCATAATGAATAAAAAAAAAAGTATGTTCACTCTAAGTTTCACTGCAGCCGAGTTTATTATGATCTACCTACAGTGAAAGATTATTCATATGAAAAAAGTTCATTTTTAGAACAGATTACTGCTTCACAAACAACAAATCAGAGGACACAATCAAAAAAGAGAAACAAAATTACATTTACTTGTTCAACTTGATTTTTATACATTTAAACAAACAAGGAAAATCAAAACATACAAGGACCTAACAGGATCAACATTTGTGTGTATTGTTTACTGAAACTGAAGATATTATTCTTGAAAAATCAATAAAATAAATGTGGGGTGCGAGTATGAGTGTGTCCAGATTATATATGGACACGATATAGAAGCGATATTTTGTACAGTCTAAAATATGAGGTGAGAATTAATGTTTTTTTTTGTTTTTTTTTTAAAACAGGATGGTAGCTTATTTATTGCTGTCATAAAGAAAAATAAAATAAAAAGGTTCTGCTGAAGCTGCTTCAAGCCGGCCATGAATTTTTCCCTTGGAGAGAGTTTTCTCTCACTGTTTGCTTGGAGTGGGCTGATTGTGGTATTTCCACCGAGGAAGAGGAATGATTAATATCTGAGGCGAACAAAGAGAAAAACTACAGCTTCAACATAATGCTCGTCTTAAAAGCTTACTCACCCTGTAAAACAAAACTGCTAATATACATATCAAGCCTTTTGTTTTTATCTCTGACATAATTGTTTAAAATGTGATCACACACAATCTTGAGAATAAATGATTAGGAAAGAAAAAAAAAAGATGTTTTATCAGTTTGATGCTCTTTGTGGTTGTAATATGACACAATGCTAAAAATTCAATGTGCTTTATTTAAATTTAATGTATTCAACTAAAAATTTGATGTTCATATAATGCCTCTTTTACTCTGATGCAGAAAATGTTAGTTAAAAAAAAGTTTAAAACCACAAAACTGAGATTTTGAGAAAAAACAAAACAAAACATTGCAGTTTTTTTTTTTCACATGCTAGCCGATTCTATATGCTCCAAATTCAGAATTACGCAATTTTTCTAAGTTAATTCATTCACATGTGGCAGATTTGACTTGGTCTTTCCATTATTAAACTTTGATTGTATGCAGTGGTGGAGAAAGTACTCAAAAAATGTACTTAAGTAAAAGT
>NW_015112826.1:261019-263244 GCF_001443285.1 Poecilia latipinna
TGTACTTAAGTACAGTAACGAAGTACTTGTACTTCGTTACTTCCCACCACTGATTGTATGGTAAAAAATGGTAATTAAAAAGACGCCATGGTTATGCTATAGCCTCCAACTCACATGACATAACTTTTGAAGCATTTCTGCTGGTTGAAGAAATTATTTCAAAATACTAATTTAATTTAATGATGAACAATTACTTTTCCACTAAGAAAATGTCACATTTGGGCCAAAACATTTTGCCACAATGCTAAAATTTAACACAAACTCATCAACATGACAGTTTTAGAGCTAAAACCTGAACTAATTAATTTACTGTAAAGATTTATTATAAAGAGTTGATGGACATTTCACATAATTTCTCCACTTTTATATTTGCATTTTCCAAAACAACAGCATCCTGTTAGAGTTCCCTGATCATCATTAAGATGTATTCAAAAAATAAAACATCGTTTTGAGCCTCGAGTCAAAATGTGGGCAGCTGCTGTTGGCCTAAACCTACACACCGTCCACTGTTTCTCTAATCAAGCACCATAAGGGAAAGAAAAGAGATAGAGAGGGTGGATGAGCAGAAAGCGCCAAGGCAGAGGCAGTTCTCAGGACAATATGAATGACTTCACACCTTCTACTGCACCTTGGGTTCCTGGCAGTAAAACCTACCGAGTGTGAGGATGAACTGTCAAACACTCACAGGAAGATGCTTCTTCCTGCAAGGCTTCAAACAAGAATCTGGCTTTTTAAGCTTTTTTTTTTTTTTTTTAGTAATTATGAATTGATTTGTAATGTGTTCAGATGAGTCGGACACTGATTTATGATTTCTGCATTCTGAATCTTATTGAGCCTCTGCAGTCCAAGTCAAAAACTCCTCAAAGTATACAATTGGATTGTATGCGACCAATACAAAGTAATGCCTTATTAAAATGTACCATAAAGGCAAAAAGTGTCACATGCATGACATGGGTCCATCCTCAAACTAAATTTTTCTGCTTTACACATCTAGAAAGAATTATTATTTTTTTTTACCCTTATTCTTTGGGACTCACTTAAATTGGACAAAGAGGGTACTTGAACATCCACAATTAAGCTGATAACAAAATTCTCAATTAAATTTCAGCATTGACCATTCAAACACACATGCCTTGATATAATCATTGTAGCTCTGGCTTTATGTTCAAGGTTTTTGTCCTGTGGGAAGGTGAATCTCCACCCCATTCTCAGGTCATTTACAGACTTTAATAGGTTTTCTCTCATCCATCCTTTTTACTTTTAGTTTTTTAATTTTTCCTTATCATCAAGGACACTACTAAAATTTCATTATGTTCCAGCAACATAATGACATTTGGAAATCTTTTATGTCTAGGATTGGTCTAGAGACTTCCTGTCCCACTGAAGAAAAGTTTATGCTACCATCATCATGTTTAGCATCAGTGTGTGTGTGAGCTGCAGGTTGTGGAGATGGTGTGACGGCATGGGGTCGTGACCCTTTTCACGTGACGTCACCCTCTCAAGAACTCCTTCCAGTCCGCCGCGACAGACGACAACACAATAAATGCGCTCCCTTAAAGCTAGCCTAAAACCAAACATCTGTAGCCTAATATCGCTTCTATTTAGTTGATTTCACTTTAAAAATGGCCATAGGTTGCTGCGCGGTCGGTAGCACAAACAGAGAGGGATGCAAACCAGACCTGTCATTTAATTTTATAACTTTTAATGAGGAAAGACATGGCGTCGATGGATAGCAGCCATGCAAATCGCGGATTTGCAGCGAACTCTTTTTACAAGGTAAGAAGACGTTAGTCTTACCTCATATACTTTATAAGTAAGTATTATTACAAATATGTAAAATATCGCATTGTAGAGAATGTTTGCTTCTATCAATTGGTAACCATAGGAACAATGCCGCTGACGCAACACCGTCATGTAGCCTAGCATGTATGCATAAGACTGGTTAGCATCTCGGTTTTTTTGTACGTTTTTAATGCTGCTCTGTTTTAAGGGGAAATACCATTTATGACATAGTGATATAAATCATATGGTTTGAATTCAGGCAAAGACGGTAAGTTGATCAACATCTCAGGAGGGAGGAGGTTTATGTCGGTTTCTAAGCTAGCTGCCGCCGTCCATGAGCCCCTGTTCTGTCAGACAGCCATACCCCGTCAGGATAGCATACATGCAGCTAGTACGCATGCCCGCGCATGCGCATTAAGAAGTCCGACCGTCAGTGGAGTTGT